>NW_027467492.1:280000-297500 GCF_046742065.1 Oratosquilla oratoria
ACGAATGACAGGCTCCAGAGGGAAAAACACGGGCTGCACCCGAATTTATTGCCCTCCGGAGTATATCAAGGGTAATGAATACCTTCACGTCCCCGCAACCGTGTGGAGCCTGGGCACGCTCCTATTCTATCTTGTGTGTCACTATAACGCGTTCCGCACCAACGAATCTATAATGTAGGCCAGTCCAGACTTTCCCAGTAGCGTACCCAACCTGTGTCGCGATCTTATAATGCGCTGCTTTGCGATGGATCCCTGGAACCGCCCCTCGCTTCGCGGCATACTCTCTCACCCGTGGTTAACGGGTCACTCCGAGGATAATTTCAATATGGAGTTTGATCTTGAAACGGCTGAAGTTTTCAAGAGAAATGATCCTAAGGTGAGGTAGGGAAGACGCCCCGAGATGGCAAATAAAAAAAAAACAAAAAAGGGGCGTTTTAGAAGGAGATTATGAAGACAAGGATCGAGACGCAGATCCAGGAGTAACGAAGCGCCAAAGGAAATAAATCATATAATGATTATGAGAACGCTGAAATTGGATTATCCAGAGACCTTCTTCACCCCCCAATGAAGCTTCTGACTGCATCGGCGCATAAAATGCAAAAGGATTGTAAAGTCATTCTTTCCTGTAGTTGGAAAATCAATAGAAATAATTTCTATTTCATAAAGAAAGTAGCCAATTTCCTGGATTATCCAGAGACCTTCTTCACACCCCAATGAAGCTTCTGACTGCATCGGCGCATACAATGCAAAAGAATTCCAAAGTCATTCTTTCCTGTCGCTGGAAAATCAATAGAAATAATTTCTATTTCATAATGAAAGCAACCAATTCCCTGAAGGATTTACTAGAGGGCAAAGTATCAAGAAAAGCTCCAGACAGCCATACTTGTAAATGAAAAGGACACACAGAAATGTATAGCAAAGATATAAAAAAAATTCAAAGATATGTCAAGATCAGAACTAAGTTCCAATATCGCATTATTGTCAGCGGAGACGATGAAACTTAGATATGCGTCATATTCAGCCTAGAAAACTCAAGAGATTAAGAGAGCAGCGCATTTTTCAATAACTTTTGGAAAAAGAATTCGAGCAGGGATTTCCCCTCAGCTGAATAAAAGTCTCACTACTGTTCTACAATGCATTCAATCAGATTATTTTCGATCGAAATATCAACGAGATTAAATGAATGTGCGGATTAGTATGCTACCATGAGGTGCAGGTGGGTATTGTCAGTAGCATAATCTTTTTCTTATTTTTGTTTTCATTAAAAAAAAAAAAAAAAAAAAAAAAAAAAAAAAAAAAAAAAAAAAAAATGGTGGTTTCTTCTACCTGAAGAAAGATCATCTGGTGATGTTATTTCATAGAAGGCATGGTCTATGAATGATCACCTTATATATATATATATATATATATATTTATGTATATGTATATACATGTATACATATATATGTTTATGTATATACATATATATATATATGTTTATATATATATATATATACATTTATATATATATACATATACATATGTATATATATATATATATATATATATATATATATATAGAGAGAGAGAGAGAGAGAGAGAGAGAGAGAGAGAGAGAGAGAGGGAGACGTAAATGGTTTACTTTCGTGCGGCCAGACTTCTCCGAAGGGAAAATAATATGTTTATGAAGTTTTTCAATGCAACGTTTTTATAGTATTATCTGAGGAAAGCATATTACAGTGGACACAGTCGGCAACTAAGTCCTCTTTGTGTTTTTCTTGCTAAACCAGAGAGTACAAATGTTCGTGATCAGAAGAACAACAGATCCTAGAGTGATATGAATTGTGATGTTCTTTCCCTTTTGCATAACAATGTTATAAATGTAGTTTTTAAAGTAATCTTTTGGGTGATTTGATTTACACTTTTGCTGCTTTGTACGGCTTTTCTCGTCAGCTCCATCTGTCGTCAGGCGATTTTATTCAGTTGAGAAAAACTTTCCTTGTGACGAAAGGGTTAAAAATTGTCTCGAACTAATCCTTGTTAAGATTTTTGATGCGCTTTACGAGTTTCAACCCTGATTCTAACTGCCTTCAGGTAATTGCAAGTGCACGCGTGATTGTGCGAGTACACACATACACACACACACACACACACACGCACACACACACACACACACACACACACACACACATACATACATACACACACACACACACACACACACATACACACACACACACACACACTTTCAACGAACGGACGGCTTGACGAACGCTCTGAAGAAAAGTGCAGATTGTGGATACCAACGCAAAGAGAAGTGCCTTTTTGTATTTGCAGGGGGGGGGAAATTGCTCGTGAGGTAGTGGGAAAGTAAGGAAAGAGGAGAGGGGGAGGGATTGCTGGGGAAATGGAAGGAAATGAGGATGTGGAGGACTTGGCCCAGGCAGACGGGCGTAAGGTCAACATGAAACGACCACCGGACCAGCTCAGTGATGACGAAATGGCAAATAAAAATGTAAAGATTAGAAGTATAGAGAGGAGCAATACAGTAGAAAGTGACGAGAATATGTTCCAGGGATTTAAAGAGGGTGGGGGGGACACAACCCCCCCCCGACTGATAAGACTAGAGGAGAGAGTTGATAAGGTGATCGAGGACTTGGAACGTAAGTTAGGTAGTGTAGACTCCATTTTCCAAAGAATTGAAAGGTTGGAACAACTAGAGAAGGCTAACAGAAACTTAACTGAAGAAGTAGAGGACCTAAAAAGACAGTTAGGAAATGTAAAGGAGGAGAATGAGAAATTGAAGAAGAATAGTAATGAAAACAGTGAGAAAATAGCTACAGAAGCTAAAAATTGGAGAATAACTCAAGAAGGGAATAAGGTTTCATTCACTGACATAGTCAAACAGCAATTGAAAGAACATAATGAAGACTCAGTTATTAAAGTGATGAGACAGAAGGAGAATATAGTAAGAGAATTAGCTGACAAAAAGAAATGTATAATTATATTAGGAATGGAAGAGAAACATAACCCAGATAGAACCGCAAGAATCAAGGAGGAAAATGAAAGGGTAAGCAGTTTATTAAAATTAGTCCAGGAAGATGAACCAGAAATTATAAAGGAAATTGAGGAAAAATTCAGACTCGGAAAATATAGTACAGATAAGACCAGACCAATTAAGATTAAATTCAGGTCACAAACAACGGCAGAGAAAATTCTATCCAAGACAGGGAAACTAGCAACAAATGATCAATATAAAAAGGTATGGATAAAAAGAGAAATGAATAAGGAGGAAAGAGAGGCAGAAAAGCAGAAAAGAATTGAAGCTAAGGCAAAAAACGAGGAAAGAACGGAGTCAGAGAAAGAGAGATTCTATTGGAGAGTAGTGAACATGAAAATAAAGCAGTTCGACATACTAAAGAAAAACATAAGGGAAACAGAGAATACAATGGAAGTGGCAGAAAACTAAGAGTGTCTTACACAAATATAGATGGATTGATAACAGGATTGAATGAACTGAATGATTATTTGAAAGAAAAAGAACCGGACATAATGGGAATTGTAGAAACAAAATTAAAAGGCCCACTACCACCCAACAGTGTAGGACATGATACATACAATTATTGGATTAGAAACAGAGAGAAAAAACAAGGGGGTGGAGTTATGTTCCTGACTAAGAAGGATATAAACGTGAAAGGTGTCATATATGGAAAGAATACAGTAGAGATGATTATGATAGAAGTGGAAGACCGAGATAAGAAGAGCAGAAAATTTGTGATCAATTATGTGCCTCCGAAAACAGCCTCATGGGAGGAGAGTGAACATAAAAGTATGTTAGAGGACACAAAGATAGCATTAACTAAAATAATGGAAGACGGAGGAAGAATAGTTATGATGGGCGACTTTAATTGCAAAGAAATCTGCTGGGAAGAAATGACAGTAAAGAGTGGTGATGACTCATGGGGAAATGCTCTACTTGAGATGATTACTGACCATTCAATGACACAATGGATACAAGAGAACACTAGGTATAGAAATGAAGAAGAACCATCGAGGCTAGACTTAATAATTACATCTGAACCTAGAATAGTGGACAAGATTGAATATAAAACACCAATAGGTAAAAGTGACCACATATTGATTGAACTGGAACTTAATGAAGAAAAATATATGAAAAGAAATGAACAATATAGAAAAGGAAGAATGATGTATGAAAAAAACAAACTTTGATAAAATAAGAGAATTCTTCCAACAAGAAAACTGGGAAGAAATATACAAAGAAGAAACATCAGTGGAAGAGAAATGGAATATTTTGACAAAAATTTACAAAGGAGTGGAAAAGTATGTCCCAAGACAAAAACAAGAAAAAGAATATGTAAAATGCTGGTACAACAAAAGTTGTAGGGAGTTAAAAGACAAAAGAGACAAAGCCTGGACCGGATGGAAAAAAGACAGAAGACCTGAAAAATGGAAAATATATACTGGTTATAGAAATGAATATGTACAAAAGTGCAGAGAGGAAAAAAGAAAATATGAAAAAGATGTTATAGAAAAGTGTAAAGATCAACCAAAACTATTCTACAGATTTGTAAACAATAAACTGAAAAATCAAACAAGACTTGGAGAAATTAAGACAAGGAGTTGAATACACTGAGGAAATGGAAATGGCAGAAATTATGAACAAACATTTTAAATCAGTGTTTACAAGGGAAAATATACAACCTGAAGAGATTGAGTGGAAGGAAAAAGTCCCCCCTATGGAAGAAATAGAAGTAACAAAGAATGAAATATTGACACACTTGGGTAATTTTGATGTCAGAAAATCGCATGGGCCAGATGAAATAGCAAACTGGATTCTGAAAGAATGCAGGAATGAACTGGCAGACAAAATACATAGCATAATAAGCAGTTCCTTAAAAGAAGGAAAAGTTCCAGAAGATTGGAAAAAAAGCAAATATAGTACCTATATATAAAGGAGGAAATAAAGAAGAACCTACCAACTATAGACCAGTCTCTCTAACAAGTACAATAGCAAAAATATGTGAAAGAATTATCAAAAGTAGATGGGTAAAATACTTGGAAAAAAACAACGTACTATATCCAAGGCAATTTGGATTCAGACAAGGACGATCATGCGTCACCAATTTAATATGTTTCTATTCAAGGCTAATAGATATAATACAAGAAAGAGATGGATGGGCTGATTGTGCATTTCTAGACCTAAAAAAAGCTTTTGACAAAGTACCACATAAGAAGTTGCTTAAGAAATTAGAATATGAAGGAGGAATACAAGGTAAATTGCTAAATTGGATGGAAGACTTTTTGCAAGAAAGAAAAATGAGAGTAGTGATAAGAGATCAGCACTCAAAATGGAATGAAGTAATAAGCGGTGTCCCGCAGGGAACAGTTCTGGCCCCAATAATGTTTGCTATATATATTAATGATATGGATGAAGGAATTGAAAGCTATATGAGCTTCTTTGCAGATGATGCAAAATTACTGAAAAGAGTGAAAACTGAAGAAGATTGTGAATCACTACAGAGAGATCTAAATAAAGTACAAGAATGGAGTAGGAAGTGGGAGATGGAGTTCAATACAAAAAAGTGTAGTATAATGGAATTTGGAAAAAGCAAAAACAGAATAACAGGATCATATAATTTGGGAGAAGAAGGAATAAAAAGAGTAGAAAATGAGAGGGACCTGGGAGTCATTGTTATGAATAATATGTCACCTGAGAAACATATAAATAAGATTTTTGGAGAAACTTATAATTTAATAAGAACAATCAAAGTGGCATTTACATACCTGGATGAAGAAATGGTGAGGAAAATCCTAATCACCCTGATAAGACCAAGATTAGAATATGCAGCAACGATATGGTCACCAAGTACAAAAAAATGTATAAAAAAACTTGAAAGAATACAAAGAGCAATTACAAAACTGGCACCAACACTCTCAAAACTATCATATGAAGAGAGACTACAAAAACTTAAACTACAGACACTAGAGCAAAGAAGAGAGAGAGGAGATTTGATAGCTATTTACAGAATCATGAAAGGCATAGAAATTACTGATAGAGAGAATCTGATAAAATGGGATGACAGAAATACAAGAGGACACGGAAAGAAAATAAAAAAAGACAACTATAGAAGAGATTTGAAAAAGAACAGCTTTCCTCACAGAGCAATAGACAGTTGGAACAAGTTAGATGAGAAAGTGGTGTGTGCAAAAACAATACATGAATTTAAAAATAGTTTAGATAAAATGAGAAATGAAGACGGGACCCCACGAGCATAGCTCCCCTTCCCGTAAAATACAACTAGGTAAATACACACGCACGCACACACGCGCACACGCGCACACACGCACACACACACACGCACACACACACACACACACACACACACACACACACACACACACACACACACACACATACACACACAAGGCTCAGTGGCGGATTGGTAAGGCACTGGCCTAACAAGTCAGAGAACCGGGGTTCGATTCCCCGGCCGGGCGGAGATAAGTTGGGTTTGTTTCCTTTCACACCCAGTTCAACTAGCAGCGAGTAGTACGGGATGTTAGTCAAGGAGTTGTAACCTTGCATTCCCGGTGTGTGATGTGTGAGTGGTCTCAGACCTACCCAGAGATCGGCTAATAATGAGCTCTGAGCTCGCTGCCGTAGGATGGTGTCTGGCTGTCTCGACAAGAGGCTGTAGCAGATCCGTGGTGAATACACACACACACACACACACACACAAACACACAGACAACACAACACACACACACAACACACACACACACACACACACACACACACAGGCAAAACACAGAACAGCACACACACACACACAGACACACACACACACACACACATACACACACACATACACACACACACACACACGCATACACGCACATATGCACACACACAGACACACACTTCAACGAATGGACGGCTTAGAAGACGTTCTGAAGAAAATTGAAGTCTGTGGATCCCAACGCAAAGAGAAGTGCCTAGTGTTTTTGCAGGGTGGGGGGGAAATTGCTCGTGGAGTAGTGGGAACGTGGGGAGGGAGGAGGGGGGGAGGGATTGCTGAGGGAAATGGAAGGAAATGAGGAGGGAGTAGACTTTGCCCAGCCAGACAAGCGGAAGGTAAACAAAAGACTTAGCGAGGATCAAATGTCTAATAAAAATGTAAAGATTAGAAGTATAGAGAGGAGCAATACAGAAGAAAGTGACGAGAATATGTTCCAGGGATTTAAAGAGGGTGGGGGGGACACAAACCCCCCCCCCCGACTGATAAGACTAGAGGAGAGAGTTGATAAGGTGATCGAGGACTTGGAACGTAAGTTAGGTAATGTAGACTCCATTTTCCAGAGAATTGAAAGGTTGGAACAACTAGAGAAGGCTAACAGAAACTTAACTGAAGAAATAGAGGACCTAAAAAGACAGTTAGGAAATGTAAAGGAGGAGAATGAGAAATTGAAGAAGAATAGTAATGAAAATAGAGAGAAAATAGCTACAGAAGTTAAAAATTGGAGAATAACTCAAGAAGGGAATAAGGTTTCATTCACTGACATAGTCAAACAGCAATTGAAAGAACATAATGAAGACTCAGTTATTAAAGTGATGAGACAGAAGGAGAATATAGTAAGAGAATTAGCTGACAAAAAGAAATGTATAATTATATTAGGAATGGAAGAGAAACATAACCCAGATAGAACCGCAAGAATCAAGGAGGAAAATGAAAGAGTAAGCAGTTTATTAAAATTAGTCCAGGAAGATGAACCAGAAATTATAAAGGAAATTGAGGAAAAATTCAGACTAGGAAAATATAGTACAGATAAGACCAGACCAATTAAGATTAAATTCAGGTCACAAACAACGGCAGAGAAAATTCTATCCAAGACGGGGAAACTAGCAACAAATGATCAATATAAAAAGGTATGGATAAAAAGAGAAATGAATAAGGAGGAAAGAGAGGCAGAAAAGAAGAAAAGAATTGAAGCTAAGGCAAAAAACGAGGAAAGAACGGAGTCAGAGAAAGAGAGATTCTATTGGAGAGTAGTGAACATGAAAATAAAGCAGTTCGACATACTAAAGAAAAACATAAGGGAAACAGAGAACACAATGGAAGTGGCAGAAAACTAAGAGTGTCTTACACAAATATAGATGGATTGATAACAGGATTGAATGAACTGAATGATTATTTGAAAGAAAAAGAACCGGACATAATGGGAATTGTAGAAACAAAATTAAAAGGCCCACTACCACCCAACAGTGTAGAACATGATACATACAATTATTGGATTAGAAACAGAGAGAAAAAACAAGGGGGTGGAGTTATGTTCCTGACTAAGAAGGATATAAACGTGAAAGGTGTCATATATGGAAAGAATACAGTAGAGATGATTATGATAGAAGTGGAAGACCGAGATAAGAAGAGCAGAAAATTTGTGATCAATTATGTGCCTCCGAAAACAGCCTCATGGGAGGAGAGTGAACATAAAAGTATGTTAGAGGACACAAAGATAGCATTAACTAAAATAATGGAAGACGGAGGAAGAATAGTTATGATGGGCGACTTTAATTGCAAAGAAATCTGCTGGGAAGAAATGACAGTAAAGAGTGGTGATGACTCATGGGGAAATGCTCTACTTGAGATGATTACTGACCATTCAATGACACAATGGATACAAGAGAACACTAGGTATAGAAATGAAGAAGAACCATTGAGGCTAGACTTAATAATTACATCTGAACCTAGAATAGTGGACAAGATTGAATATAAAACACCAATAGGTAAAAGTGACCACATATTGATTGAACTGGAACTTAATGAAGAAAAATATATCAAAAGAAATGAACAATATAGAAAAGGAAGAATGATGTATGAAAAAACAAACTTTGATAAAATAAGAGAATTCTTCCAACAAGAAAACTGGGAAGAAATATACAAAGAAGAAACATCAGTGGAAGAGAAATGGAATATCTTGACAAAAATTTACAAAAAAGGAGTGGAAAAGTATGTCCCAAGACAAAAACAAGAAAAAGAATATGTAAAATGCTGGTACAACAAAAGTTGTAGGGAGTTAAAAGACAAAAGAGACAAAGCCTGGACCAGATGGAAAAAAGACAGAAGACCTGAAAAATGGAAAATATATACTGGTTATAGAAATGAATATGTACAAAAGTGCAGAGAGGAAAAAAGAAAATATGAAAAAGATGTTATAGAAAAGTGTAAAGATCAACCAAAACTATTCTACAGATTTGTAAACAATAAACTGAAAAACAAACAAGACTTGGAGAAATTAAAACAAGGAGGAGTTGAATACACTGAGGAAATGGAAATGGCAGAAATTATGAACAAACATTTTAAATCAGTGTTTACAAGGGAAAATATACAACCTGAAGAGATTGAGTGGAAGGAAAAAGTCCCCCTATGGAAGAAATAGAAGTAACAAAGAATGAAATATTGACACACTTGGGTAATTTTGATGTCAGAAAATCGCATGGGCCAGATGAAATAGCAAACTGGATTCTGAAAGAATGCAGGAATGAACTGGCAGACAAAATACATAGCATAATAAGCAGTTCCTTAAAAGAAGGAAAAGTTCCAGAAGATTGGAAAAAAGCAAATATAGTACCTATATATAAAGGAGGAAATAAAGAAGAACCTACCAACTATAGACCAGTCTCTCTAACAAGTACAATAGCAAAAATATGTGAAAGAATTATCAAAAGTAGATGGGTAAAATACTTGGAAAAAAACAACGTACTAAATCCAAGGCAATTTGGATTCAGACAAGGGCGATCATGCGTCACCAATTTAATATGTTTCTATTCAAGGCTAATAGATATAATACAAGAAAGAGATGGATGGGCTGATTGTGCATTTCTAGACCTAAAAAAAGCTTTTGACAAAGTACCACATAAGAAGCTGCTTAAGAAATTAGAATATGAAGGAGGAATACAAGGTAAATTGCTAAATTGGATGGAAGACTTTTTGCAAGACAGAAAAATGAGAGTAGTGATAAGAGATCAGCACTCAAAATGGAATGAAGTAATAAGCGGTGTCCCCGCAGGGAACAGTTCTGGCCCCAATAATGTTTGCTATATATATTAATGATATGGATGAAGGAATTGAAAGCTATATGAGCTTCTTTGCAGATGATGCAAAACTACTGAAAAGAATGAAAACTGAAGAAGATTGTGAATCACTACAGAGAGATCTAAATAAAGTACAGGAATGGAGTAGGAAGTGGGAGATGGAGTTCAATACAAAAAAGTGTAGTATAATGGAATTTGGAAAAAGCAAAAACAGAATAACAGGATCATATAATTTGGGAGAAGAAGGAATAAAAAGAGTAGAAAATGAGAAGGACCTGGGAGTCATTGTTATGAATAATATGTCACCTGAGAAACATATAAATAAGATTTTTGGAGAAACCTATAATTTAATAAGAACAATCAAAGTGGCATTTACATACCTGGATGAAGAAATGGTGAGGAAAATCCTAATCACCCTGATAAGACCAAGATTGGAATATGCAGCAACGATATGGTCACCAAGTACAAAAAAATGTATAAAAAAACTTGAAAGAATACAAAGAGCAATTACAAAATTGGCACCAACACTCTCAAAACTATCATATGAAGAGAGACTACAAAAACTTAAACTACAGACACTAGAGCAAAGAAGAGAGAGAGGAGATTTGATAACTATTTACAGAATCATGAAAGGCATAGAAATTACTGATAGAGAGAATCTGATAAAATGGGATGACAGAAATACAAGAGGACACGGAAAGAAAATAAAAAAAGACAGCTATAGAAGAGATTTGAAAAAGAACAGCTTTCCTCACAGAGCAATAGACAGTTGGAACAAGTTAGATGAGAAAGTGGTGTGTGCAAAAACAATACACGAATTTAAAAATAGTTTAGATAAAATGAGATATGAAGACGGGACCCCACGAGCATAGCTCCCCTTCCCGTAAAATACAACTAGGTACAACTAGGTAAATACACACACACACACAGACACACAATGACCCAATGGGTCCATGAAAACACAAGGTACAGAAATAATGAAGAGCCATCGAAACTAGATCTAATATTTACAACAGAGCCTGAAATAGTGCATAAAGTCCAGTATGAGACACCAATTGGAAAGAGTGACCATGTACTCATCGAAACTATACTAAAGGAAGAAATAGACATAGAGAGGAACGAAAAGCATAGGAAAGGAAGACTGAGGTACAACAAAACAGACTTTACAAAACTAAAGACATTCTTCCGGAACGCAAACTGGGAAATATTTTACAGGGAAGAAACAGCAGTGGAAGAGAAATGGAATATATTGATGGAAAACTACAATGAAGGGGTAAACAGGCATGTACCAAGACAAAAGCGAGAGAGAGAGTACATTAAATGTTGGTTCAACAAAAGATGCAGTGAGGCAAAAGACAGAAGGGACAAAGCTTGGAAAAAGTGGAGAAAAGACAAAAAACAAAGCAAATGGCAAATTTATGTTAACTATAGAAATGAGTATGTTAATGTGAGAAGAGAGGAGAAAAGGAACCATGAGAAGGATATTATAGACAAATGCAAAGAGCAACCCAAACTATTCTATCGGTATGTGAATGGTAAACTTAAAAACAAACAGGAATTGGTGAAACTATGCCAAGGAAACATAGAATACACAGAAGATTTAGAGATGGCCGAAGTCATGAACAATCACTTTAAATCTGTTTTCACCAGAGAGAAAATACCGAATTGTGACATAGACAAAAACAAGAAATCTCCCCTCATGAATGAGTTTACAGCATCACTAAAGGAAATATCAGAACATTTATCAAGGCTGGATGTCAGAAAATCACATGGCCCGGACGGTATTGCAAATTGGATTCTAAAGGAGTGCAAAGAAGAACTAACAGACAAAATACACATCTTAATAAACAGCTCACTCAAAGAAGGAAAGATACCCGAGGACTGGAAAAACGCTAACATTGTACCAATACACAAAGGAGGAAACAAAGAAGAGGCCAGTATCACTAACAAGCACCATTGCCAAAATTTGTGAGAAAATAATCAAGAATAGATGGGTAAAACATCTGGAAGACAATGACATATTAAACCCAAGACAATTCGGATTCAGACAAGGAAGATCATGCTCCACAAACTTAATATGCTTTTACTCAAGACTAATAGACATAGTGCAAGAAAGAAATGGATGGGCTGATTGTGCATTCCTAGACTTGCAAAAAGCCTTTGACAAAGTACCACACAGAAAACTACTAAAAAAACTGGAACACATAGGAGGAATACAGGGAAACCTACTAAAATGGATAGAGGACTTTCTGACTGGTAGAAAGATGAGAGTAGTGCTCAGAGAAAAATATTCAGACTGGAAAGAGGTGATCAGTGGAGTACCGCAAGGATCTGTGCTGGCACCAATAATGTTTGCTATCTATATGAATGACATGGATGAGGACGTGAACTGCTACATGAGCTTCTTTGCCGATGACGCCAAACTGCTAAGGAAAATAGAAACTGATGAGGACTGTGAAGCACTGCAAGAAGACCTAAATAGGGTATGGAACTGGAGTCAGAAATGGGAAGTGGACTTTAATACGAAGAAGTGTAGCATAATGGAGTTTGGAAAAAGCAAAAAAAGAATATCAGGAAAATATACAATTGGAACCAAAGAAGTAAAGAAAGTAGGATCCGAAAAAGATTTGGGAGTAATTATCACGAACGACTTGTCCTATGATATACAGATTAACAAAATTGTCGGGGAGACTTACAACTTGCTAAGATCAATAAAAGTGGCGTTTACATACTTGGACGAAGACATGATGAAAAAAATATTGGTTACATTGATAAGGCCTAGATTAGAGTATGCAGCGACATTGTGGTCCCCCAGTACCAAAAAGAATATAAAGAAAATAGAAAGAATCCAAAGAGCAGCTACAAAAATGGCACCTGCACTTGCAAACCTATCATACGAAGAGAGATTGGCTAAACTGGAGTTACCGACACTGGAGCAAAGAAGAGAGGTGACCTATTGACCATCTACAGAATCATGAAAGGCACAGAGGTACTCGATAGTGAGAATTTACTTAACTGGGACAAAAGAAACACAAGAGGACATGGAAAGAAAATAAAAAACATAGCTATAGAAGAGAACTGAAGAAAAACAGTTTTCCTCATAGAGTTTTGGACACTTGGAACAAACTGGACAATGAAATAGTATGCGCAAAAACCATTCATGAGTTTAAAAACAAACTAGACACTGCAAGATACAAAGGCGGGACAACACGAGCATAGCTCCCCTTCCCGCAAAATACAACTAGGTAAATACAACTAGGTGACAGTGACCCGCATCCGCACAGTAAGTAAATACACACACACACACATACACACACACACACACTCACACACATACACACACACACACACACACACACACACACATTTATATACACACACACACACACACACAAACACACACACACACACACTCACACACACGCACACACACACACACACACACGCACACACACACATACACGCACACACACATACACATACACACACACTGACTCACATGTATACAGACGCACATACACACGCGGTCGAACGTTCATTCATCAATCCGGGTTCTAGTTCCACCGAGGACTGGAATTTTTAGCAGCGTGCGTGCATGTGTGTGTGTGTGTGTGTTTGTGTGTGTGTGTGTGTGTGTGTGTGTGTGTGTGTGTGTGTAAAGTCACCAAATTACCCATAGATCGGATATATATATATATATATATATATATATATATATATATATATATATATATATATATATATATATATATATATATATATATATATGAAGGTGGAAAAAGAAGTCACGGGTCTAGCTCCGAGTTACTGAGTTTATTCCTGACCGGTTTCGCTCTATGCTTCTTCAGAGGAATGTGACTCTGGAGTGAAGCTGGCGGTATACATAGTCTGAGTAAGACCGCGTTCCCTCCTTGGAGGTGAGTTACGTTTGGTTGTACAATGTTTTTTTTTAATACAATGAACAACAGTGATAATAAAGTATACAATGAATTGTTGCGATGTTATTACAAAACAGCTCCGGTGTGTGTGGAATGTTGATCGAGGGTGTAACATTGTAAGTGAAGTGAGTGGTGTAGAAATGTGTGAATCCTAAAAAGTGTCATATGATAACTTATAGTATTAAATAATATAATAATATAAAGATAAATATGCAGATAAATAAAATGAAATGAATGAAATAAAATGAAAATACAAATACAAATACAAATATAAGAAAAATAATAAAAAAATAAATAAATAAATATAAACAAATAAGTAAAAATGTGCTTATTTAAAGTGACATGACATCTCATCGCATATCATTGTGTGACAGAATGTTATCAAAAAATATACATACATATATAACAATGAATAGATAAAGAAATATATAGTAAAAATATGAAATGAAAAAATAATAAATAATAGATAAAAATAAAAATAAAAATGAAAATACGAACTGACCGGCCTCAAGCCCTCAACCCAGGGAGCGTGGACGTTTGAGTTGAGGGCTTGATGCCGGTCAGTTCGTATTTTCATTTTTATTTTTATTTTTATTTTTATTTATTATTTTTTCATTTCATATTATTTTTTCATTTCATATTTTTACTATATATTTCTTTATCTATTCATTGTTATATATGTATGTATATTTTTTGATAACATTCTGTCACACAATGATATGCGATGAGATGTCATGTCACTTTAAATAAGCACATTTTTACTTATTTATTTATATATATATATATATATATATTTTTTTTATATATGTATTTGTATTTTCATTTTATTTCATTCATTTCATTTTATTTATCTGCATATTTATCTTTATATTATTATATTATTTAATACTATAAGTTATCATATGACACTTTTTAGGATTCACACATTTCTACACCACTCACTTCACTTACAATGTTACACCCTCGATCAACATTCCACACACACCGGAGCTGTTTTGTAATAACATCACAACAATTTATTGTATACTTTATTATCACTATTGTTCATTGTATTAAAAAAAAACAAAAAAAAAAAAACATTGTACAACCAAACGTAACCCACCTCCAAGGAGGGAACGCTGTCTAACTCAGACTATGTATACCGCCAGCTTCACTCCAGAGTCACATTCCTCTGAAGAAGCATAGAGCGAAACCGGTCAGGAATAAACTCAGTAACTCGGAACTAGACCCGTGACTTCTTTTTCCACCTTCATCAACTTGTCACAATGTACCAGCATATATATATATATATATATATATATATATATACATATATGTATATATATGTATACATATATAATTATATATATATATATATATACATATATATGTATATACAGTATATATATATATGTATATATATATATATTGACTATATTATGACAAATATAATTGAAGGTGAAAGAAGTTGATGAGGAGAAATGGGAGAATTTTACGCCTTAACGTTTCGACCCGCGGGTCGAAACGTTAAGGCGTAAAATTCTCCCATTTCTCCTCATCAACTTCTTTCACCTTCAATTATATATATATATATATATATATATATATATATGGGATATATATGGGCTCTGATCTCTCAAGTGAGATACAGAGCTGATACCTCTGAGTTTGGATAGCCAGGGCAAGTGGCAGTCACTGGTGTCCGTTGGGGATCGATCCGGGCATACGTGTAGAGTAATTGGGAATCAGAAATGTATTCACTGTTGAGACGATTGATTAAGACACTGAAAGTATACATTGCTTAGGCAAAAGGTTTATGTAAAGAGTCACTGAGTACATCAGACGATTAGATTCACTGAGTACTTCAGCCTGATGGACAAGTGGCACTCACTGTACCTAAGGAAGGAAATGGAGGTCTTTGGGATCACGAAACAGACTCGAAGTCCAACGCATCTCAGGAGCTACCGGTGTGGCGAAGAAATTGGTTTTAGGTTTCCTCCTCTATGGAGATGTGACAGATAACTTCTCACCCGTGGAGCTAATCGTGTAATAGGTCACTCACTCGCCACATCTGCCGCGTGTCTTGCTCTATCCAGTTCTCTCTCCCGGGACAATCTTTGGTTTAAGAAGAAAATCGGAGGCAAGAACTGGTTTACCAACAGAGTGGGTAACGAATGGTATAGACTTAGGAACCATGTACTAAGCGCTAAAACTATTCGTTGCTTTAAGAGAAGATTAGATAACTTCGTGGTTAGCGATTACAGGTGGTAAGGGGGATGGAACTCTCTAGTGTAGGCTTTATGGTCTCTTGCGCTCTTCTCCATTCCTATGTTCCTTCCCCCTTTCTCGTCAAGCCCGTTACTTCCTTCCTTCCACTTTCTCATCAATCTTCAATCTTCTCATTTCCCTTCCCCATGTTTCTTTCTTCCTTTCTTGTTTCACAACTCGTCTCGTTGATTTTCTTTCCATAAGTTTTTGTCATAAAGACTTGTGTTGCTTGTCTCCCTAGAGATAGGAGCAGGAATAGGTTTGTTTTGGACAGGAAAATGCATCCTGATAGCGTAAAGGTTCCTTGTCGTTTTAGAAACGGCAACACTAAAGCGGGAACTTTCGTTAAGAAGTTGGCAGTTTCATGTCAGAGTCGAACCAAGAGAGATGAATGGTAATTTTTCTCTCTCTCTTTTTCTCTCTATCTCTCTCCCTCTCTCTCTCTCTCTCTCTCTCTCTCTCTCTCTCTGTCTCGTATGACTCATTACACTTATTTTTCATGCATGCTAAAATAGGTACACTCTTCATGACTATATATGTGTTTTACGTGCAGATGCAATCGCAAAGTACAGTTCATGCTCATATCTGGGATTTGAAATTCGACCATGAGAAGGACGTCGGAACCGCAGAGGCACTGAACCTGTTGGGAGCCATGAAGCCGAGCGATTTCGAGATACACGAGGAGCTCGGCAAAGGAGGCTTTGGCTGCGTCTTTCGAGCCACAAGAGTCGCCGATGGCCTTGAGGTGGCCATCAAGAAGATCCCTCTGGCTGATGTGCTTTTTTGGGGACGACGCCATAGGAAGAAGGTCCCACGAGAGGCAGCTCTATTACAGCGAGTACAGAAGGTTCCTGATGTAATCAAATTACACGACTGCTTCAGTACCAAGGACAGTTTTTACATGGTAATGGAGCTGATACCATCAGCTGTTTCCTTCGTCGATTACATCAGGAGCGGGAAAGAACTGTCCATGACCGACGTCAAGACACAGTTCAGGAAGATTGTCCTGACAGTCGAAGGATGCCTAGAAGCCGGGGTATCGCATAAAGATATCAAGCCCCATCAAGCGATCTTATAATGCGCTGCTTTGCGATGGATCCCTGGAACCGCCCCTCGCTTCGCGGCATACTCTCTCACCCGTGGTTAACGGGTCACTCCGAGGATAATTTCAGGATGGAGTTTGATCTTGAAACGGCTAAAGTTTTCAAGAGAAATGATCCTA
>NW_027467492.1:302500-310000 GCF_046742065.1 Oratosquilla oratoria
AAGAGTGGGACTGTAGAAAGAGGCTGAATTATGGAGAGAGGAGAAGTATTGGGGAGGATTGATATAAAGAATGGAATGAAACATTGATAACAGGACGGTGAAAGAATAGAAGAGAATGGAGGAAGAAAGCGAATGTGGTGGGAAAGAAAGATAAGAGAAAACAAAGCAGATGAGTAAGAATAGGCAAACAGGAGGGAGAGAGGGGGAGGAGGGGAGGAGAAGAGGAAGAGGGGAGAAGGAGGGGAGGGCGTAGGAGGAAGAAGGACAGGGAGAACGGGAGATGAAGATCACTTGCGATCAGATTAGTAAGTAAGTATGGGATGAAAATGAGTCTTGGGTGAGGCGCATGAGGAGGTCTTTAGGGCGTGTGAATGTCAACCCCCACCGCTTCTGTTTGTTTCTGATCGAGGCGGCGAGGCGTCACCGTCCGTTCTTTCCTTCTTCCTCTTCAAACACACGAACGACGAGAGAGTGACAAAAAGACAGAGAGACGGAGAAAGAAAGAAAGAAAGAAAGAAAGAGAGAGAGAGAGAGAGAGAGAGAGAGAGAAGAGAGAGGGCGCCCCGTCCGCACCAAGCCCACTGTGCATCATCAGCTGAAAACCACAAACTTCATTCTTGTCCAGTTCTTGATCTCATAAGTGAATCTTGGTCCCCGAGGAGGCCTCATGCCACTACCGTTGTTTGAATCTCCGTAAATTGCTTCGCTCACCATTATCGGTAGTCTTGATTTCTTCTGGATACAACAGAAACCCCGGTACACCAAACAACGCAGCGCAACAAGGTCAAGTGGACCCAATCCCAAGTATATGTTCCTCTCTGGCGATTAAAATTATTGGCAGAGAATCCTGAGGAGATAACGGTGTGCAACTTGTAAATGGATTTCTTTAAGTTGAAAGTAAATAAACACTTGTTGGAGAGAACGAGTTGCAAGTACTGGATTTATACAATGTCGCAGATTGTTGGTTATCGATGCTGTGTAAACACTTTAGCACGGTTGCGCGCGCATGTGCGAGACACACACACACACACACACACACACACACACACACACACACACATATATACACACACATACATAGATATACACACACACACACACACACACACACATACACACACACACACACACACACACACACACATACACACACACACACACACGCACACACACTTTCAACGAACGGACGGCTTGACGAACGCTCTGAAGAAAAGTGCAGATTGTGGATACCAAAGCAAAGAGAAGTGCCTTTTTGTATTTGCAGGGGGGGGGGGAAATTGCTCGTGAGGCAGTAGGTAAGTAGGAAAAGAGGAGAAGGGGAGGGATTGCTGGGGAAATGGAAGGAAATGAGGATGTGGAGGACTTGGCCCAGGCAGACGGGCGTAAGGTCAACATGAAACGACCACCGGATGACGAAATGGCAAATAAAAATGTAAAGATTAGAAGTATAGAGAGGAGAAATACAGTAGAAAGTGACGAGAATATGTTCCAGGGATTTAAAGAGGGTGGGGGGGACACAACCCCCCCCCGACTGATAAGACTAGAGGAGAGAGTTGATAAGGTGATCGAGGACTTGGAACGTAAGTTAGGTAATGTAGACTCCATTTTCCAGAGAATTGAAAGATTGGAACAACTAGAGAAGGCTAACAGAAACTTAACTGAAGAAGTAGAGGACCTAAAAAGACAGTTAGGAAATGTAAAGGAGGAGAATGAGAAATTGAAGAAGAATAGTAATGAAAACAGTGAGAAAATAGCTACAGAAGCTAAAAATTGGAGAATAACTCAAGAAGGGAATAAGGTTTCATTCACTGACATAGTCAAACAGCAATTGAAAGAACATAATGAAGACTCAGTTATTAAAGTGATGAGACAGAAGGAGAATATAGTAAGAGAATTAGCTGACAAAAAGAAATGTATAATTATATTAGGAATGGAAGAGAAACATAACCCAGATAGAACCGCAAGAATCAAGGAGGAAAATGAAAGGGTAAGCAGTTTATTAAAATTAGTCCAGGAAGATGAACCAGAAATTATAAAGGAAATTGAGGAAAAATTCAGACTCGGAAAATATAGTACAGATAAGACCAGACCAATTAAGATTAAATTCAGGTCACAAACAACGGCAGAGAAAATTCTATCCAAGACAGGGAAACTAGCAACAAATGATCAATATAAAAAGGTATGGATAAAAAGAGAAATGAATAAGGAGGAAAGAGAGGCAGAAAAGCAGAAAAGAATTGAAGCTAAGGCAAAAAACGAGGAAAGAACGGAGTCAGAGAAAGAGAGATTCTATTGGAGAGTAGTGAACATGAAAATAAAGCAGTTCGACATACTAAAGAAAAACATAAGGGAAACAGAGAACACAATGGAAGTGGCAGAAAACTAAGAGTGTCTTACACAAATATAGATGGATTGATAACAGGATTGAATGAACTGAATGATTATTTGAAAGAAAAAGAACCGGACATAATGGGAATTGTAGAAACAAAATTAAAAGGCCCACTACCACCCAACAGTGTAGGACATGATACATACAATTATTGGATTAGAAACAGAGAGAAAAAACAAGGGGGTGGAGTTATGTTCCTGACAAAGAAGGATATAAACGTGAAAGGTGTCATATATGGAAAGAATACAGTAGAGATGATTATGATAGAAGTGGAAGACCGAGATAAGAAGAGCAGAAAATTTGTGATCAATTATGTGCCTCCGAAAACAGCCTCATGGGAGGAGAGTGAACATAAAAGTATGTTAGAGGACACAAAGATAGCATTAACTAAAATAATGGAAGACGGAGGAAGAATAGTTATGATGGGCGACTTTAATTGCAAAGAAATCTGCTGGGAAGAAATGACAGTAAAGAGTGGTGATGACTCATGGGGAAATGCTCTACTTGAGATGATTACTGACCATTCAATGACACAATGGATACAAGAGAACACTAGGTATAGAAATGAAGAAGAACCATCGAGGCTAGACTTAATAATTACATCTGAACCTAGAATAGTGGACAAGATTGAATATAAAACACCAATAGGTAAAAGTGACCACATATTGATCGAACTGGAACTTAATGAAGAAAAATATATGAAAAGAAATGAACAATATAGAAAAGGAAGAATGATGTATGAAAAAACAAACTTTGATAAAATAAGAGAATTCTTCCAACAAGAAAACTGGGAAGAAATATACAAAGAAGAAACATCAGTGGAAGAGAAATGGAATATTTTGACAAAAATTTACAAAGAAGGAGTGGAAAAGTATGTCCCAAGACAAAAACAAGAAAAAGAATATGTAAAATGCTGGTACAACAAAAGTTGTAGGGAGTTAAAAGACAAAAGAGACAAAGCCTGGACCGGATGGAAAAAAGACAGAAGACCTGAAAAATGGAAAATATATACTGGTTATAGAAATGAATATGTACAAAAGTGCAGAGAGGAAAAAAGAAAATATGAAAAAGATGTTATAGAAAAGTGTAAAGATCAACCAAAACTATTCTACAGATTTGTAAACAATAAACTGAAAAACAAACAAGACTTGGAGAAATTAAGACAAGGAGGAGTTGAATACACTGAGGAAATGGAAATGGCAGAAATTATGAACAAACATTTTAAATCAGTGTTTACAAGGGAAAATATACAACCTGAAGAGATTGAGTGGAAGGAAAAAGTCCCCCCTATGGAAGAAATAGAAGTAACGAAGAATGAAATATTGACACACTTGGGTAATTTTGATGTCAGAAAATCGCATGGGCCAGATGAAATAGCAAACTGGATTCTGAAAGAATGTAGGAATGAACTGGCAGACAAAATACATAGCATAATAAGCAGTTCCTTAAAAGAAGGAAAAGTTCCAGAAGATTGGAAAAAAGCAAATATAGTACCTATATATAAAGGAGGAAATAAAGAAGAACCTACCAACTATAGACCAGTCTCTCTAACAAGTACAATAGCAAAAATATGTGAAAGAATTATCAAAAGTAGATGGGTAAAATACTTGGAAAAAAACAACGTACTAAATCCAAGGCAATTTGGATTCAGACAAGGACGATCATGCGTCACCAATTTAATATGTTTCTATTCAAGACTAATAGATATAATACAAGAAAGAGATGGATGGGCTGATTGTGCATTTCTAGACCTAAAAAAAGCTTTTGACAAAGTACCACATAAGAAGTTGCTTAAGAAATTAGAATATGAAGGAGGAATACAAGGTAAATTGCTAAATTGGATGGAAGACTTTTTGCAAGAAAGAAAAATGAGAGTAGTGATAAGAGATCAGCACTCAAAATGGAATGAAGTAATAAGCGGTGTCCCGCAGGGAACAGTTCTGGCCCCAATAATGTTTGCTATATATATTAATGATATGGATGAAGGAATTGAAAGCTATATGAGCTTCTTTGCAGATGATGCAAAATTACTGAAAAGAGTGAAAACTGAAGAGGATTGTGAATCACTACAGAGAGATCTAAATAAAGTACAAGAATAGAGTAGGAAGTGGGAGATGGAGTTCAATACAAAAAAGTGTAGTATAATGGAATTTGGAAAAAGCAAAAACAGAATAACAGGATCATATAATTTGGGAGAAGAAGGAATAAAAAGAGTAGAAAATGAGAGGGACCTGGGAGTCATTGTTATGAATAATATGTCACCTGAGAAACATATAAATAAGATTTTTGGAGAAACTTATAATTTAATAAGAACAATCAAAGTGGCATTTACATACCTGGATGAAGAAATGGTGAGGAAAATCCTAATCACCCTGATAAGACCAAGATTGGAATATGCAGCAACGATATGGTCACCAAGTACAAAAAAATGTATAAAAAAAACTTGAAAGAATACAAAGAGCAATTACTAAACTGGCACCAACACTCTCAAAACTATCATATGAAGAGAGACTACAAAAACTTAAACTACAGACACTAGAGCAAAGAAGAGAGAGAGGAGATTTGATAGCTATTTACAGAATCATGAAAGGCATTGAAATTACTGATAGAGAGAATCTGATAAAATGGGATGACAGAAATACAAGAGGACACGGAAAGAAAATAAAAAAAGACAACTATAGAAGAGATTTGAAAAAGAACAGCTTTCCTCACAGAGCAATAGACAGTTGGAACAAGTTAGATGAGAAAGTGGTGTGTGCAAAAACAATACATGAATTTAAAAATAGTTTAGATAAAATGAGATATGAAGACGGGACCTCACGAGCATAGCTCCCCTTCCCGTAAAATACAACTAGGTAAATACACATACACACACACATAGACACACACACAAACACACACATACATACACACACACATACACACACACATACACACACACACACACACACACACACACACACACACACACACACACACATACACACACACACACATTTACGTACACGGACATACACACACACGCACACACGCACACACACACACACAAACACACACACCACACATACACACACTGACTCACACGTATACAGACGCACATACACACGAGCTCGAACGTTCATTGACCAATCCGAGGTCTAGTCCCACCGAGGGCTGGAATTTTTAGCTGCGCGCGTGTGTGTGTTTGTGTAAAGTCACCAAATTATCCATAGATCGGATATGTATGGGCTATGATCTCTCATCTGAGATACAAATCTGATACCTTTGTGTTTGGACAGCCAGGGCAAGTGTCCGTTGGAGATCGATCCGGGCGTACTTGTGGAGTAATTGGGAATCCGAAATGTATTCACTGCTGAGACGAGGGATTGGGACAATGAAAGTATACATTGCTTGGGCAAAATTTTATGAAAAGAGTCACCGAGTACCTCAGACGGTTAGAGTCACTGAGTACTTTAGCCTGCTGGGCAAGTGGCACTCACTGTACTTGGGCAAAGAAATGGAGGTCTTTGGGATCACGACACAGTCCAACGCGTCTCAGGAGCTGTCGGTGCGGCGAAGAAATTGGTTTTAGGTTTCCTCTTCTATGGTGATGTGACAGATAACTTCGCACCCGTGGAGATAAGCGTGTAATAGGTCACTCGCCACATCTGCCGCGTGTCTTGCTCTATCCAGTTCTCTCTCCCGGGACAATCTTAGGTTTCAGAAGAAAATAGGCAAGAACTGGTTTACCAACAGAGTGGGTAACGAATGGTATAGACTTAGGAACCTTGATGTACTGAGCGCTGAAACTATTCGTTGCTTTGAGAGAAGATTAGATAACTTCGTGGTTAGCGATTACAGGTGGTAAGGGGGATGGAACTCTCTAGTGTAGGCTTTATGGTCTCTTGCGCTCTTCTCCATTCCTATGTTCCTTCCCCCTTTCTCGTCAAGCCCGTTACTTCCTTCCTTCCACTTTCTCGTCAATCTTCAATCTTCTCATTTTCCTTCCCCATTTTTCTTCCTTCCTTTCTTGTTTCACAACTCGTTTCGTTGATTTTCTTTCCATAAGTTTTTCTCATAAAGACTTGTGTTGCTTGTCTCCCTAGAGATAGGAGCAGGAATCGGTTTGTTTTGGACAGGAAAAATACATCCTGGTAGCGTAAAGGTTCCTTGTCGTTTTAGAAACTGCAACACTAAAGCGGAAACTTTCGTTAAGAAGTTGGCACTTTCATGTCAGAATCGGACCAAGAGAGATGAATGGTAATTTCTCTCTCTCTCTTTTTTTCTCTCTCCTTCTCTGTCTCTCTCTCTCTCTCTCTCTCTCTCTCTCTCTCGTATGACTCATCACACTTATTTTTCATGCATGCTAAAGTAGGTACACTCTTCATGACTATATATGTGTTTTACGTGCAGATGCAATCGCAAAGTACAGTTCATGATCATATCTGGGATTTGAAATTCGACCATGAGAAGGACGTGGGACGCGAAGAGGCACTGAACCTGTTGGGAGCCATGAAGCTGAGCGATTTCGAGATTCACGAGGAGCTCGGCAAAGGAGGCTTTGGCTGCGTCTTCCGAGCCACAAGAGTCGCCGATGGCCTTCAGGTTGCCATCAAGAAGATCCCTCTGGCTGATGTGCTTTTTTGGGGACGGTGCCATGGGAAGAAGGTCCCAAGAGAGGCCGCTCTTTTACAGCGTGTACAGAAAGTTCCTGATGTAATCAAATTACACGACTGCTTCACAACCAAGGACAGCTTTTACATGGTAATGGAGCTTATACCATCAGCTGTTTCCTTCGTCGATTACATCAGGAGCGGGAAAGAACTGCCCATGACCGACGTCAAGACACTGTTCAGGAAGATTGTCCTAACAGTAGAAGGATGCCTAGAAGCCGGGGTATCGCATAAAGATATCAAGCCCCATAATGTGCTTCTCTTTAGGAACGCCAGCACAGGAGAGTTTGACATCAAACTTATCGACTTTGGTTGTAGCGAACGAATGACAGGCTACAGAGGGAAAATCACGGGCGGTACCCGAATTTATTGCCCTCCGGAGTATATCAAGGGTAATGAATACCTTCACGTCCCCGCAACCGTGTGGAGCCTGGGCACGCTCCTATTCTATCTTGTGTG
>NW_027467492.1:315000-367500 GCF_046742065.1 Oratosquilla oratoria
CGTGGATGATTTGAGTAATCATATGCAACCACGAAGGTTTCGAGGCAAGATATGAATTAGTCAGTTCATTCTTTCGGGCTTCCACTTGGAGGAATAAAACAATTTGCCGTTCGCCAAAGTAGCGTTATAGCCCCGGCGAGTCAATGCCCATGGGCCTGGATCTACGGCGTGTTTCTGCAAGATGTCTCCACGATGACTCCGTGTCACAAGAGAATGAAAAAGAAGTGAGAGCTCTCAGGACTACAGACTCTCTGGACGATAAAAAAAAAATCTTGATTAATCTTTGCAGAACCTGACTCATATGCCCGCTAAAAAAAAGAAAGAAAAAAAAA
Organism: Oratosquilla oratoria; assembly: GCF_046742065.1. Lineage (NCBI taxonomy): Eukaryota > Metazoa > Arthropoda > Malacostraca > Stomatopoda > Squillidae > Oratosquilla > Oratosquilla oratoria. The sequence goes on from NW_027467492.1 coordinate 315,333, forward strand.
CTCCACCCGATTCTAACAGCCTCCGAAATCACAGAGACGAACTCGGGCAACCAGAGTTGGATTCCGAAAGACTTCGCCATATCCCGAAAGGCTTTGGCACACAACAGAAGAATACTATTGAAAACGAATTCCAACTTACTCTGAGAACCTCTAATGAATTCTAGCAGACTCTGAGAGACTGACAGACAGACGGACGGACAAAGAGGGCCACAATAGATATAAGGTCCTGGATAAAAGTAGAACGGATGAAGCGTCCTTCATGTTGGGCTCCAGTGACGGATCATCTAGATCCTTTGTAGGTCCACTAATCTCGCTAGCACTAGCTACCTACTCCAACCAATAAGTAATTCTAGCAACCGGTCTAGGACTACATCTATCATTGACCGCAATCTCTCAGCAGTTGTTATAATTTCGTTTGCAATGTCACTCATGCTGGTCTTGTCGTTACAATCATCGCCTGGCGTGCAGACACATCGTCAGAGTTAGCTAAAATGATTACAACGCAAACAGGTCCCTGTAAACACGAAATACATCATTGGTCGTACCTTGATGACAGTAAGAGAACAGTTTCTATGCCTTTTTTTTTTGGCTACCCCCCATGTACGGGGAAAAAGCCTTTGGCATATATATATAATGCATTATTTTTCTTTTGCCGTTCTTATTTCTTCTCTTTTCTCATAATATCATTTTTCTTGCAGAATTGTTATTGAATTATTATCAATTTCCACTGCCATTTAAACAATTCCTTTGCATTCGGGAGGGTATGCACGCGTGCATATACGCAACTTCTAACGCAGTAGCAATGTTCTTTTGAAAAAGCTTGCAGCGTAACTAGTCAAGAATAAAACTCGGAATAAGACTACGGTCTTTCCTCTTTCCTCAACTTGTCAGAATGTCTCAACACACACACACACACACACACATATATATATATATATATATATATAAGTGTGTGTGTGTGGTGTGTGTGTGTGTGTGTGTATTTACCTAGTTGTATTTACCTAGTTGTATTTTACGGGAAGGGGAGCTATGCTCGTGGGGTCCCGTCTTCATATCTCATTTTATCTAAACTATTTTTAAATTCATGTATTGTTTTTGCACACACCACTTTCTCATCTAACTTGTTCCAACTGTCTATTACTCTGTGAGGAAAGCTGTTCTTTTTCAAATCTCTTCTATAGCTGTCTTTTTTTATTTTCTTTCCGTGTCCTCTTGTATTTCTGTCATCCCATTTTATCAGATTCTCTCTATCAGTAATTTCTATGCCTTTCATGATTCTGTAAATAGCTATCAAATCTCCTCTCTCTCTTCTTTGCTCTAGTGTCTGTAGTTTAAGTTTTTGTAGTCTCTCTTCATATGATAGTTTTGAGAGTGTTGGTGCCAGTTTTGTGATTGCTCTTTGTATTCTTTCAAGTTTTTTTATACATTTTTTTGTACTTGGTGACCATATCGTTGCTGCATATTCTAATCTTGGTCTTATCAGGGTGATTAGGATTTTCCTCACCATTTCTTCATCCAGGTATGTAAATGCCACTTTGATTGTTCTTATTAAATTATAAGTTTCTCCAAAAATCTTATTTATATGTTTCTCAGGTGACATATTATTCATAACAATGACTCCCAGGTCCTTCTCATTTTCTACTTTTTTTATTCCTTCTTCTCCCAAATTATATGATCCTGTTATTCTATTTTTGCTTTTTCCAAATTCCATTATACTACACTTTTTTGTATTGAACTCCATCTCCCACTTCCTACTCCATTCTTGTACTTTATTTAGATCCCTCTGTAGTGATTCACAATCTTCTTCAGTTTTCACTCTTTTCAGTAGTTTTGCATCATCTGCAAAGAAGCTCATATAGCTTTCAATTTCTTCATCCATATCATTAATATATATAGCAAACATTATTGGGGCCAGAACTGTTCCCTGCGGGACACCGCTTATTACTTCATTCCATTTTGAGTGCTGATCTCTTATCACTACTCTCATTTTTCTTTCTTGCAAAAAGTCTTCCATCCAATTTAGCAATTTACCTTGTATTCCTCCTTCATATTCTAATTTCTTAAGCAACTTCTTATGTGGTACTTTGTCAAAAGCTTTTTTTAGGTCTAGAAATGCACAATCAGCCCATCCATCTCTTTCTTGTATTATATCTATTAGCCTTGAATAGAAACATATTAAATTGGTGACGCATGATCGTCCTTGTCTGAATCCAAATTGCCTTGGATTTAGTACGTTGTTTTTTTCCAAGTATTTTACCCATCTACTTTTGATAATTCTTTCACATATTTTTGCTATTGTACTTGTTAGAGAGACTGGTCTATAGTTGGTAGGTTCTTCTTTATTTCCTCCTTTATATATAGGTACTATATTTGCTTTTTTCCAATCTTCTGGAACTTTTCCTTCTTTTAAGGAACTGCTTATTATGCTATGTATTTTGTCTGCCAGTTCATTCCTGCATTCTTTCAGAATCCAGTTTGCTATTTCATCTGGCCCATGCGATTTTCTGACATCAAAATTACCCAAGTGTGTCAATATTTCATTCTTTGTTACTTCTATTTCTTCCATAGGGGGGACTTTTTCTTTCCACTCAATCTCTTCAGGTTGTATATTTTCCCTTGTAAACACTGATTTAAAATGTTTGTTCATAATTTCTGCCATTTCCATTTCCTCAGTGTATTCAACTCCTCCTTGTCTCAATTTCTCCAAGTCTTGTTTGTTTTTCAGTTTATTGTTTACAAATCTGTAGAATAGTTTTGGTTGATCTTTACACTTTTCTATAACATCTTTTTCATATTTTCTTTTTTTCTCTCTGCACTTTTGTACATATTCATTTCTATAACCAGTATATATTTTCCATTTTTCAGGTCTTCTGTCTTTTTTCCATCTGGTCCAGGCTTTGTCTCTTTTGTCTTTTAACTCCCTACAACTTTTGTTGTACCAGCATTTTACATATTCTTTTTCTTGTTTTTGTCTTGGGACATACTTTTCCACTCCTTTTTTGTAAATTTTTGTCAAAATATTCCATTTCTCTTCCACTGATGTTTCTTCTTTGTATATTTCTTCCCAGTTTTCTTGTTGGAAGAATTCTCTTATTTTATCAAAGTTTGTTTTTTCATACATCATTCTTCCTTTTCTATATTGTTCATTTCTTTTCATATATTTTTCTTCATTAAGTTCCAGTTCAATCAATATGTGGTCACTTTTACCTATTGGTGTTTTATATTCAATCTTGTCCACTATTCTAGGTTCAGATGTAATTATTAAGTCTAGCCTCGATGGTTCTTCTTCATTTCTATACCTAGTGTTCTCTTGTATCCATTGTGTCATTGAATGGTCAGTAATCATCTCAAGTAGAGCATTTCCCCATGAGTCATCACCACTCTTTACTGTCATTTCTTCCCAGCAGATTTCTTTGCAATTAAAGTCGCCCATCATAACTATTCTTCCTCCGTCTTCCATTATTTTAGTTAATGCTATCTTTGTGTCCTCTAGCATACTTTTATATTCACTCTCCTCCCATGAGGCTGTTTTCGGAGGCACATAATTGATCACAAATTTTCTGCTCTTCTTATCTCTGTCTTCCACTTCTATCATAATCATCTCTACTGTATTCTTTCCATATATGACACCTTTCACGTTTATATCCTTCTTAGTCAGGAACATAACTCCACCCCCTTGCTTTTTCTCTCTGTTTCTAATCCAATAATTGTATGCATCATGTCCTACACTGTTGGGTGGTAGTGGGCCTTTTAATTTTGTTTCTACAATTCCCATTATGTCCGGTTCTTTTTCTTTCAAATAATCATTCAGCTCATTCAATCCTGTTATTAATCCATCTATATTTGTGTAAGACACTCTTAGTTTTCTGCCACTTCCATTGTGTTCTCTGTTTCCCTTATGTTTTTCTTTTGTATGTCGAACTTCCTTAGTTTCATGTTCACTACTCTCCAATAGAATCTCTCTTTCTCTGACTCCGTTCTGTTCTCGTTTTTTGTCTTAGCTTCCAGTCTTTTCTGCTTTTCTTCCTCTCTTTCCTCTTTATTCATTTCTCTTTTTATCCATATCTTTTTGTGTTGTTCACTTGTTGCTAGTTTCCCTGTTTTGGATAAGATATTCTCTGCCGTTGTTTGTGACTTGAATTTAATCTTAATTGGTCTGGTCTTGTCTGTGCTATACTTTCCGAGTCTAAATTTCTCTTCGATTTGTTTCATAATTCCTGGTTCATCTTCCTGAACTGATTCTAGTAATTGGCTTACTTTTTCATTTTCCTCTTTGATTCTTGTGGTTCTATCTGTGTTGTGTTTCTCTTCCATTCCTAATATAATTATACATTTCTTCTTGTCTGCTAAATCCCTTACTATATTCTCCTTTTGTCTCATCACTTTAATAACTGAGTCTTCAGTATGTTCTTTCAATTGCTGTTTGACTATGTCAGTGAATGAAATCTTATTTCCTTCTTGGGTTTGCTTCCAATTTTTACTTTCTTTAGCTATTGTTTCTCTGTTTTCTTTACTATTCTTCTTCAATTCCTCATTCTCCCCCTTTACCTCTCTTAACTGTCTTTTTAGTTCTTCTATTTCATCAGTTAAGTTTTTATTCGCCTTTTCCAGTTCTTCCAATCTTTCAACCCTTTTTAAAATGGTGTCCATATGACCTAACCTACTCTCCAAGTCCTCGATCACCTTATCAACCTTCTTCTCTAGTCTTGTCAGTCGGGGGGGGTTTGTGTCCCCCCCACTCTCTTTAAATCCCTTGAAAATATTCTCATCACTTTCTGCTATATTGCTCCTATCTATACCTCTAATCTTCACATTCCTATTAGACATGTTATCATCCAACTCGTCTTGGGGTCGTTTGTCTACCTTACGGCGGCCCGTCAGGGCCATTTCCTCCACCTCCTCATTACCTTCCATTTCCCCAGCAATCCCTCCCCCTCTCCTCTTTCCTTACTTTCCCACTACCCCACGAGCAATTTCCCCCCCCCCTGCAAATACAAAAAGGCACTTCTCTTTGCGTTGGTATCCACAATCTGCACTTTTCTTCAGAGCGTTCTTCAAGCCGTCCGTTCGTTGAAAGTGTGTGTGTGTGTGTGTGTGTATGCGTGTGTGTGCGTATATATATATATATATATATACATATATATATATATATACACACATATATATATATACATATATATATATACATATATATATACACACACATGTATGTATATATGTGTGTGTGTGTTTTTTCGTGCGTGTGTGTGTGTGTGTGTGTGTGTGTGTGTGTGTGTGTGTGTGTGTGTGTGTGTGTGTGTGTGTGTGCGTGTGTGTGATTCACCATGGTCTTGGATCATTGTTGGACACGGGATCGACATTCATTAACCTCTCGGATGAGAGCTCAGAGCTCGTATGACCGATCTATGGGTAATACTGTTACATATTCCCAACTTCCTGCCAACGAGAGTTAGCGTAACACCACGCAGTGAAGCGATACTGAAATTACTACAGCCCTGGTCGGGATTCGAACCTGGACCGACGTAGTGGCAGGCGAGAAATATAACCACCGCGCCACGAGGTGTGTGTGTGTGTGTGTGTGTGTGTGTGTGTGTGTGTGTGTGTGTGTGTATGTGTGTCAATCTGATGATATAAAAATCTCTATACTATTTTCTTGAATATTCATAAAGGACATATTGTACTCTATTCGCGTATAAGATAATGTTTACTACATATCGAAACAATAACCTTTATAGATATACATACACAAGATACCTCATGGTCGAGAAGGACTGGAAATCTATGTAGATCATGATTCGCTTGAAAGAAATTTTCAAGATATTTCTCATAAAAGAGGATGTGACCCCCCCGATGGCCCTTACACTTCTCAAGTCTGCGAAGTTCGTGGCCAGGAGATCACTTCGTGCCTGCGTGAGCCGTTCGACCAAAGAAGACCACAGACCTGTTATCATCGTGGCCAAAGAAGAGTCTGCGAAGAGTTCTGTAAGGGTCTGGAGGTCGACCCTGAAGAAGTGGTCTAGATACACGAACTGGATTTGGGTCAAGGCGCTGATCCTTAAGAACAAGATCAGGTCGGATTCCGAAGATGTAGAATTTCTTCTATCTCGTGATTCTGAACCAGTGGGATAGAATAGTACCCGTATACTGACGCCAGACAATGGAGAAATGAGGACCTTTGAGGCCTCTAAAGCATCGGGAGTTCATCTCCCACGAGATATAATTGAGCCCAGTCATACAAAGAGAAACACTTGGAAAGTTTCTGAAGTAAGCCCAATGATAATAGAGTCTTCACCTGCTAGTGAGGCAATGCCCATCTACAGGGAGAATGAAAGCAATTGCAAGGCTCCAAGCACCGATGCAAAAACGAACGAAAAGGATAATACTCTTATTGAGGGTCACGAAACCGATGGAACCTTATGTTTGCCACAGCCGACTGACACCAATAGGGAAATGAAGAAAGAAAGTGATTCAGAAGCTAAAGAAGACGCTTCCACAGAGGACAGCTTTATAGCTGAAGGAGATTCAGACTCAATCTGGTCAGATTACGAATGGGAATGTGACAACGAGGAAAGTGAATCCAGGACTGCTGCAGAGGCCCAAAGTCCTGTGACGATTGCAGACTCGGAACCTGAAGAGAATAATAATCAGGTTTCAGTCGACGGTGCTTTCACGGACGACATCCCTGAACTTGATGAAGCTGACGGGGATTCAGTCTCACTCTGGTCAGACTACGAGTGGGAGTTAGAGCCCGAAAGCCCTAAACCCGTAGACTCTGAACCTGCAGAGCCTCGGGACCAGACTGTAGTCTAATCTTAAGGATGATGAACAAATAGTTAGGTCTATAGCAGAACTTGAGTTGTGAAAGACATCAAACCTAGTTTTGGAACAGTCATTCATCAAAATGACATCATTATTATCAATAAATTCTTCAATTATATTGCCCCAGGGGTCACACCTTGATTCATCCTATAGAGGATGCTTGGCATTAAAGTCACCCATTAAAATAAAAGGCTGAGGGAGCTGGTCAACCAAAGATTGTAGGTCATTTAATTCAAACTAACGGGAGTGGTTATATATGTCTAGGAGTCGATCTTCCAGTTCAGGTTCCAAATACAAAGAACATAAAGTGGTCCATTTAGTTGTAAAGATTTGTACTGCACAAGCCTGCAACACCGAATGTAGCTGGACACTTCTGTGGTTTACAGATTTGTTAACAATGATACCAGTACCTCCATAGGCACGGCCCCCAATCATAGGAGGAGATCTGTAATATTTATAATTAAGTCCAACATCAGGGGATAAATCGCCAAGCATAGTTTCTTGGAGACAAATAGCAGACACATCATGTTCTTTAAAGAGAATCCGAACCTGCTCTCGCTGAGAATTAAAACCTTGAATATTCGGGGTCTACTGGTCTGGTAAGAGAAGTCTGGGAGAGAGAGGGTCTACAAGATGGGTTCTTTTCTAATTTCTTTGCTTTCGCGGGTGGCATCCTCCTCTCTGACAATGGTCCAACAGACAATGTAGAGTTTGGAATATTAGTTCCTTTCTTAAATTCCATATCAAGATATGGGGAACGAGATGGAGATGAGGGTGGACTGTGGAGTCTTTTACTGCGCACAGCTTCAGACTCCATAGCTTTGCTTCTGTGCACCTCAACCGAGTGAGGCACACCAGTCCGTAATCCCTTTATTAGGGAGCCCCCCAAGTTTGGAAGGTTGATTGATTGAGAGGAAGCTTTATTGAAGGAACTCTGTGAGGTTTCAGCAATGGGGACTTTAGGTGCCCCTCCAGATGGGTCAGGAGACATTCCCTCAACTGGGGATGAGAGAACCTCTGCAGAGGAGGGTTGAGGAGTACTAGAATTTCTAAGTATTGGAGAAGAACGATTAGGTCTAATAGTGACTCTTTCGCAGAGGCTTGGGTTCAGCATTAACAGCAGAATTCGTATTAGTATTTGTTTTTCTATTACATTCTAGAGTTGGTTGATCCTCATTGCTTCTGTGCACCTCTACTGAGTGAGGCACACTAGTCAGCAATCCCTCTACTGGGGAGTCCCCCAAGTCTGGAAGAGAGATTGCCTGAAATGAGGCTTCATTGGAAGAAGCCTGTGAGGTTTCAACAATAGAAACCTTAGGTGCCCCTCCGGATGGGGCAGGGGACACCCCTTCAACAAGGGGTGAGGAAACCTCCGCAGAGGAGGGTTCAGAAGTATTAGAAATTCCAAGTTCAGAAGAAGAAAGACCATTAGATTTGATAGTAACACTTTAACACTGAGGCTTGGGTTCAGTGTTAACAGAAGAATTCATATTGGCAATTTTATTTCTATTGGGTTCTACAGTTGGCTGATCCACTTTATTATTTGTTTTAACAACAACACTGTATCTTTTGGAATTAGTAGTCTTTTAGCATGTCCTACACTCATATGTTCTGCATGGGCTTTTAGTAGTATTTCCTGTTCCTTCTTATAAATTACGCAGTTCTTATCTCTGGCATCATGCTCTTCTTTACAATTTATACAAACTGTTGTGCGGGAACAATCCCCATGTTCAGGCTGAGCACATATCAAACACAGTTTGTCCCTTGCACATATGCGGGAAGGATGGCCAAAACCACAGCAGTTAAAGCACTGAAGGGGACGGGGCTTAAACTGCTTCACATAAACAATCTCTTTTTCTATCTCTACATAATGAGGTAGATCTTCACCAGAAAAAGTTAGAAATCATAGAACAAGGGATTTTAACAACCTTCCAAACATTAGTTGGGCACATTTCTAAAATTTCTTCTTCATCAAAGTCATAGAGATCTCTATTAAAAATTACCCCTTTGGCATAACTAAAGGTAGAGTGGGGTTTAACTTCCTTAATGTCTGATTTCTGTCTCAAGTTAAGCACCATGGCAGCTTGTTCATAAGATTTTACATGAATCAAGAAGGAATTTCTTCCAAATCATGATACCTGCAAGTTAGTCAAATTACCAGAGCCAAGACTACTCTTCAAGAATCTTCTAAACTCGAACAAGTTAGCACGTTCCTTTGCAAGAGTGATAATAAGCCACTTAACTGGACTGGGAGGCCTCTGCACACTTTCCTTCCTTTCCTCTACTGGGTTTTCTGGATAAAAGATATCCTGGTTAGGTGGCACTCTAGCAGCAAGTTGGGCCGAAGATTAATTTTCTTTGGAATTATTATAATCCAAGCAGGCAGCCGCTGCATCCTGATTAGAAAGAAATGAGATCCAGACTAGCCAAGCTTTAAAGTTGTCATTCAGTTAAACCCTGATCTCTTTAATTGGTCCAAATTTACAGAACTTTTCATGTAAGTCAATATAACTCTTATCAAGAGAGACATATTTTAAATGTAAGACTCTATGACTATTAGGGGCAATATTTAAGCTATTTATTGGTTTCTGAGTATCTAAAGATGTTTTTGTCACTTCAGAATCCATTCCAATAGTAAGTTTTTGGGCTACAGAATTATCTGTCAATGAAGTCTTAGTATTGCTACCGATGTCCTTTTTCAAGCCGGAGTCATCAACGGGGGGGGGTTTACTTTTGCCAAGTCAATATCGTCAACATTAGGATTGATCATATCAGGAGAGGGATTGGGGGGTTTAGGAGGAGGATCAGGTAGTGGTGGAGGTTTAGAATGTACAGTTTGAACAGCTGCCATGATCGTGTATATTTCTGAGGCCACACCATATATTAAGAAAGATCAATACATAGAAGAAGATACTGCAGTTGCCTGATGCCTCAAGCAATAAAAGAAAAGTCTCTGCAGAGTTGGGAAGTTCCAGAAACGACTATTTACACATGCAGAGCCTTGGAGGTGAGTTAGAGACTTTGTCAACCCGGGGTTTGTCCTCTTTTGTTTTGTCCCATTTAGGATGGGTCCAGCGTAGTCACTCTGCATGTGTACTGGATAGGGAGAAAGGAAGTCGGCAGCCTAATACCTACCTCGCAAACATGCGTTCCCCAGTCGGTGAGCTTTCAGCCCTCGCAGGGAGTAGTGACCTCGCGGTATACATCCCCACTTGACTGGGTTCAGACATACAGCTTGGGAGGCACTAAGATACCAGAACCTTCCTTAACAAGTATTGGAGAAAGATGGTGAAAAAGGTGGAGTAGGGTAGCAAATATGAAGGATAGGGATAGGGGAATTCACAAAGGAAAAGGGTGAGGGCGGCAAATCCTATGAGCATTCCTGTCCATGGTCAAAGACAAGCTAGGGTCATCAACAAAAATCTTTTGGCTAAGGGGTGGGGGTGGGGGGTGTTTATGGGGTGACTGGGTGTTTGACCTTGTTGAGGAGTTTCTTGGCTTTCGTAAGGTGCTCTTGTACCTTGAAAGTAAGTAGTTGGCCCTTGCACCTCTTGTATGGGGACTAGCAAAGATCTTGTTCAGCACTTTCTTCATAGTCACCACTCCGATGCCCATCTCTCTCACCAAGGTCTGCATTGCCTTGCCTGGTCTTGCCGCACCTTTTTTTGCAGATTCTCAACAAATTTCATTGTGTGGACAGATTCAGGACACCTGCTATGATCCTTCCTGCTAGCCACTGCTTTGACATCTCCATCACAATTCTCCAGCTCACATCTCACAGCCTTCACTGTATTCAGGGAGCACTGAGCTGCAGCTAGGTTTTCCGAATTTTTTAATCCAACGCGAATCATCATGATGCAGGTCAATCTCTTCCAATATTCTGGTGCTTTCCATTCGTCCATGCTCTCTAGCTCTCACACCCACCAATAGTACACAGAATGAGCTATCCATTGCACTTTACCACTGTTAAATCCTTCAAATGGTTCTGAATTGACAAAAGATAAAAAAATTATCAAATTTATCCCGAACACCCTGTATACATACACAGTAACATGAACCACTCTACATACATACATACATACATATACCAAAGGCTTTTTTCCACCCTCTTCCCTCTGGGCAAACAGGTGAACCGCTCTAAGGAAATAAAAATCGGTAATGCATTGACAGAAATGCACCCCAGATTTTTCGGTAACACATTGACGGTAACGCACTACCTGTCTGGCCGTAATATGCTCAGCTCTGCAAACCCTACACCAGTCAATAACATTGTTCAACTTAAGTTTGAGTCATAATTACTCATAAGTCAGCAATGCCAGAACAGCTGCATCCCTATTCCTAGCAACCGATTTCGAGTTCTGAATAAATCTAATGCCCATTAGTTTGCACAATTCCAACTAATTGGTGCTGAATTTACACACACTTGGCATCAGGCAACAGAATTTCAAGGTTAATGGTCTAAAACAGTTTCTTTTGGCTAGTAACTGACCCCTCATCCACAAGGAGCTAAGATGAAAGGGAGGAAAGGGTGGTGGATGGAAGTGGAATGGGTAGGAACGAAATGTGTGGGAGTGGGTATGTGGCTCTTGTCTTGGCTAGCTCCCTGATATGGGGGGAAATGCCCTAGTTATACAGATAGATAGAAATAGGGTATGACTCATAATTCAAAAAATCTTATGAGTTGGCATGAACTGTGCCCTATTATGGCGATTTATAGAAGGTTTACTGTACGTGTATTTACCGAATTGTAGTATACAGGAACGGAGCAATGCTTGTTGGGTCACATCTCCTATTCTTTAGTTTTCTTTTTTTTTTATTCTACCTAACCTCAAATTCATGTACACTTCCAACTTGATCTATATCCTTGATTTCTAATTATCATACAGTAGACCCTTGATATACCGGATATCAGATATAACAGACAAAAAATCTGACCGGACAAACCCTCGCTTTAACGGATTTTCCTCTGTTATAGCGAGGGATCCTCGGTTATAATGGATCTTCGAATATAACGACAGACCCGTCCCCATATCATCCGTCATAGCAAGGGTTTACTGTAATTTCTAATACTACTCATTTCTAATACCATACAAATTTCGGGATATGACAGATATATCGACAGACCCGTCCCCATATTGTCCGTTATATCAAGGGTTTACTGTATTTAGACTTTAACTCGTGTATTGTTTAGCCAGGGCTATATCACCTTCTTAAGTATTCCACATGTTCATGCATCTATGAATTATGTGTGATGTATGAAAGAACACATGTAAACAATACAAACTATACTAACCATCCTTTATTGAATGCCTCCACAAATCCCAATTCCGCTTCTCTGCAAATGTTGGACGTGTCGCCCTTCCTCCTCGTCAGGTCAGCCACGTGCAAGTGGAACTCCGTCACCAGTTTGTGGTACTTGTGAGCTCCTTCCATCGTATCTCTGCAATGCCGTCACATCATATCAACAACAGGGACATCAATCTTTCTACACAAGTTTGCAAACATAATAGAAGTTAAGATTTCCTGAGAGAGAGAACTGGAATTCTCTATATATCAACCTGAGAATATATTTTTAGAATTTCTCCTAAAATATACCTCCCTGGATACAGATACGTCACACAAATACGTACATAATTCCGTCATGGACATGGGGAGGTCCAGATAAGTATTTCTCGGATACGGTGATTTTTGCTAAATTGTCATTCCCTTTGAATGCAAGCCATAAAAGGTAGGTCGTGTACCCACAAGGTTGTCAATGTTGGCATCTTGATTATATTCATTTTGTAGTTGTAACTAAATGACCCCTAAATTCTGTGAACTGGCTTGATCACATTTTCTCTGTTTATTATTACTAAGTGAAAGAGAACGAGTAACATAGCATCCGTGACACTTTATATTTTATAATGCGAGTAGTGTGATGCATCAATTGTTGTACCTCAGGCATCCAATGCTGTATGCGAGAATTTGACTCGTATTGAATATCTGACGATTTGATTTGGTTTAACATCATGAACTCCTCCTATCAGGAGGCTAGGATGGTGCTCCTTACAGAGGACTTTGTAGCCTGGAATTTTACCATGCCCTTGGTCCAACTCGCTGGTGGCAGGGTTCAAACTGTCAATACCTTGACTTCTGGTGCAAGGAGTGATGCTCTATGAGCATCCCCATACGAAGTCGAGGTAACAAGCCTATTTTGACTTGGTATGAGGGGACAGAGAGGAGGGGTCAGGGTTACCGAATTAATGAAGAGGCTTTGCTGTGGATGTGCTGTCTTGCGACACTGCTTCTGACCCAGGGCAGTGGACAGTATACAGGGATGAGTCGTCATCCAGGAGATGCCGAGATGAAATGGAGGGAAGAGGGTGTAGGGGAGTGGAGTGGGTGGATCTGGTTTCTATACCTTTGTTTTCTGGCTACCTCCCTTATAAGAGGGGAAAAAAGCCTTTGGTATATGCATGTATGTACCTTGTCTCATAACTGGGAAGAAGCCTCTTAGCATATAATAGATCTATCTGTATATATATACCAAGGAATTCTTCCCCCATATAAGGGGGGTGGCCAAGTCACAGACACACCTACTCCCATCCACAACCTTTGTTTCCCTCTCCATCATAGCTCCTCTTGGATGACAGGTCATCCCTGTCTCCTGCCCACTACCTGGGTCAGGAGCAATGCAGCAAGGCATAGCACATCCACAACAAGGCCACTTCACTTACATAGTGGCTCCCCCTCTCTGTCCCCTCATGTGGAAACAAGACAAGGGGAGAAATCCCTTTGCTTGTGTCAAAATACCATCCACACACAACCATTTCCCACCATCCCATGTTCTTTCTCTTGGTATATAATGTAACTATCATAAGACTTAATTTTCTTTCTTGAACTCCCGTGTAAGCACATACATACATATACCAAAGGCTTTTCCCCCTTTACAAGGGAGGTAGCCAAAAAGAAAAAGGCATAAAAACCATTCCCACCCATTCCATCCCTAATACACTCCCCTCCCCATCCACCCTCTTCCCTCCCTCTCATCTTGGTACCTCCTGGATGACGGGTCATCCCTGCATCTCGTCCACTGCCCTGGGTCAGAAGCAGTGTCGCAAGACACAGCACATCCACAGCAAGGCCGCTTCATTAAACCGGCGAACCCCCATCTCCGTCCCCCCATGCATAAAAGGAGAAGACAGAGAGAAATCCCTTCGGGCTGCGTCAAATTTTGCTCTCACATACTGCCTCACCCCCCATCCCCCCACCCATTCCACCTCATGCATCACAACATCATCAATATTAGTGATGTACCGAAGCTTCGGTATCGGTATCGGTAAATATCGGTTTATTTTCAAGCTATCGGTATCGGTATATATCGGTATCGGTAAAATAGAAGGTATCGGTATATCGGTATCGGTATTGAAAAATAAATACCGATGCCGATACCTTGAGAGAAAATTTAAGTTAAATTACTTTCATTCATGAAACAAATAAATAATTATATAAATATATAAAGTAAAGGGTGTCTTTCATGCCATGTGGTTGTGGAATCATTTGCGTCTTATGTAAGAAGAGAAGAGAGCTAGCTGATGGCTATTATCCTATTACCCTTTTCGATCTCATTCTTAATATTTATTTATTGTAATTATTTATTTATATCTAATATTTGGACTTGCATTTTTCAGATAGTCAATATTGTGATAAATTTATTAAATTACAATTAGAATTGCCAGAATTAGCAATAATGCCTAAGTCAAAGCAGTGTTATATGGAATCTAGTGACAGTATGCAAAGATGATTCTTCAAAAGTATCCTGTAATTTCTGTAATACAATATTAAGCAGAGGAGGAATAAACAGGCAAACCCAAACAACAACAAATATTAGAAAGCATCTTCAACATAAACATCCTGATGAGTTTGGAAATGCCGAATTGGAGCAGAAAAAAGCAGCTGAATCAAACCCAACACTTGCCTCATTCTTAAATGTTCCACCTACCAAAAAGCTAAAAATTTCAACTTCAACTTCTAGTCAAAGTCAAACAGGCTGTTCAAGTGCAAAACAGGTATCTCAACAGCCAACTCTTGAAGCTACTCTCCAGTACAAAAAGATTTGGGACATCAACAGTGCTCCAGCAAAAGAGGTACACAAATATATTGCTGAAATGATCACAATAGATTGTCAACCTATATCTATTGTAGAAGATCTGGGATTTGCTAGGCTCCTTAATCACTTAAAACCAAACTATAAGATCCCAAGCAGGAAATACATCTCTAACACAACTATCCCAGAGCTTTATGAAAAAGTGCACAATAAAGTACAAGGCATTGTGAGCAATGCGCAAAATATCGGTATCGGTATCGGTAACCCATCAAATTCCTGTATCGGTATCGGTAAAATGCTAAAAAAAAAAAAAATATCGGTATCGGTATCGGTATCAGTAAAAATTTTGGTTCTGGCACATCACTAATCAATATACCATTCTCCATTCACCCCTGTCTTCTGTCCTCTCCCATCCTTCCTCAACAGACATTCCCCTCTTCCCCAAAGCCCCCTTCAACCCATCCATCCACCTCATCCTAGGACGTCCCCTCATGTTCACTCCCTCCACATCTGCCTTCCATACCTCTTTTACTAGTCTTTCTTCACTCATTCTTTCCATGTGTCCAAACCATCCTAATACTCTTTCATCAACCCAATCAAGACACATACCAGGCTTAAATACATATGAAGAAGGTATATTCATTTCATACAAATTTTCCTGTTAATGCTATGTTCATTATTTCTTTTTATCTATTGAGGAAGGGAGGGAGGGAGGGGTGCTGAGTGGGAGTGCAGTGGGCAGGGCCCTGATGAGGGTAAGTCCCCCCCCCCCCCGGGGCGAGTCCAAAAGTGCCCCCCCCCCCTCCACACACACACCACCACTACCATCACCACCTTCCACATCTGATGGTCACTGGCACGATTCACATGTCAACACACAACTCAAAATAAACAAATCATGCATTAAAAGTACATTAGGGGGAATATGCCTTACCTTCTTTTCACCAAAGACCCCCCCCAAAAAATAAATAAATAAATAAATAAATAAATAAATAAGTAAATGCCACCTTGGGGCATTGCCCCCACCTGCCCCTCCCCTTGTTGGGGCCCTGGCAGTGGGTGAGGATAAAATGGGTGGGAATGGAATTGTACCTTTTGACTTTGGCTACCTCCCTTGTAAGGTGGAAAAAAAAAAACTTGGTATATATATATATATATATATATATATACATGAGTACTTATCTATTTACTTTTTTTTTTTTCCTTTCTTTTTCTTTTTAAGAAAATATTGACCTGTGTGAATGTCCACAGAATCTCCGAGTATGCTGGATGCCATAGCAGAACACTCAACGTGCCACCCGGGTCACCCGGGACCCCAAGGCGAATCCCAAGAGGGTTCTCTAGATTTGGAAGCCTTCCAAAGGGCAAAGTCGTTGGCGCTTCTCTTCTCCTTCTGGTAGTCTTCCGATAAAGACAATCTCCCTCACCTTCCTGCAACACTTCTTGGTTGCCGTAAGCTTCTGGTACCAACTGAGATCGAGTAAAAAAGTCGATGATTAATTTTACATACATACATATTATACCAAAGGCTTTTTTCCCCCTTACACAGGAGGTAGCCAAAAAAAAAAAAAGGTATAGGAACCACTCCCACCACCCATTCCATCCCTATCACACTCCACTCCACTCCCCTCTCCCTCCCTCTTATCTTGGCACCTCCTGGATGGACGATTAATTGTACTGGACCAATTATGTAAGCCTTAATCCTCTTCATAATGGGGTAATTCAATCAGTGTACTTTTCCCTCGACTCTGAATATTACAAAATATGGGAAAGTTTCGAAAGTCTATTTACCTTTTATAACCTACTGGGGAACATAGTGGTATTATTCTAATCCCCTAACATAGTCTGACCAGTTAACACACAACTAAGTGGGTGGTACTATAGTGTGAGGTCTACCTACCGCCATATGTCACCTACCCAGGTGCAGCCTGAACTCTACCGCGTGATCTGCGTTCCTCCGGGACGCTACCCTCACCTGTGGTCCAATCAAACATGTGTCCTGCCCAAATACATAAAAAATGTGACCTGTCCACATGACCTGACCTGACCTAACCTATTTGTGTCAGTCTTAGAAGATGTACAAAGTATGTATCACTAGAATAAATCTATGGAAATATATGATAACATGTTTATTTTTACATTTCTTCCTTTAATATAAATGTAATTAGAAATCCAATTATCTATCCAAGCTGCTCCTAGGATATGTACAAAATACGTGTTTATTGCTAAAATAAATGCATGGAAATGGTAGACCTCACGCTATAGTAGCACCACTAAATGACTGTCCAAATTAGAATTACCGACTCTGGAACAAAGAAAGGAAAGAGGAGACCTACTATCTATAGAATCATGAAAGGAATGGAAATCTTAGATAAGAATGATTTATTGAAATGGGACAATGGAAAAACAAGAGGACAAGAAAAAAATAAAAAAAGAGAATTACTAAAAAGAGATCTGGGGAAGAAAAAAGCTTCCCACACACTGTGATAGATACTTGGAACAAATTAGACAAAGAAACGGTGTGTGCAAACACTATTCAGGATTTAAAGAAAAAACTTGGTGCTGAAAGATACAAAGACGGGTCATCACAAGCATAGCTCCCTTCCTGTATAATACAACTAGGTAAATACAGCACGAATCATTACAATGGACTGAGGGAGACTGAGTGACGAACGAGAAATGCTTTGACCTACCTTAGCATAGTAATGTGCTTTGTCTGCGTCGAATTTGGCGACGTCAAAATAGACCGATCCATTAGACAAATGTGCAAAGCCATTGAGAATAATCTTCTGTACAAAGGCTACAATTTCCGGCACATACTCAGACACCCTCATGATGATGCCAGCAGGGAGCACCTGCAAGAGCGTCAACAGTGTGTAAGTAAATATGAAATACCATCAGTTGACATCATCCAAGTTAAAAGGTGAATTCTTACTAGAGCTAAACATAGATACATACATACATACACCAAAGGCTTTTTCCCCCTTACAAGGGAGGTGGATGGATGGGGTGAAGGGGGCTTTGGGGAAGAGGGGAATGTCTGTTGAGGAAGGAAGGGAGAGGACGGAAGACAGAGGTGAGTGGAGAATGGATGTATATGGATGATGTTGTGACTGCATGAGGAGGAATGGGCGGGGGGGTGGGGGGTGGGGTAGGATGTGTGAGTAAATTTTGACGCAGCCCGAAGGGATTTCTCCCCGTCCTCTCCTTATATGCAAAGGGGGACGGAGAGGGGGGGTCGCCGATTAAATGAAGCGGCCTTGCTGTGGATGTACTGTGTCTTGCGACACTGCTTCTGACCCAGGGCGGTGGGCAGGGTGCAGGGATGACCCGTCATCCAGGAGGTGCTCAGATGAGAGGAAGGGTGGGAGGGGTGTGGAGTGTATTTAGGGATGAAATGGGTGGGAGTGTTTTTATGCCTTTCCCTTTTTGGCTACCTCCCTTGGAAGGGGGAAAAAGCCTTGGTATATGTATGTATATGTATGTACAAGGGAGGTAGCAAAAAAAAAAATAAAAAGGCATAGAAACAACTCCCACCCATTCCATTTCCTATATCTTCCACTCCCCTCCACCCTCCTCCCTCCCTCTTATCTTGGCACCTCCTGGATGATGGGTCATCCCTGCATCTCGTCCATTGCCCTGGGTTATAAGCAGTGTCGCAAGACACAGCACATCCATAACAAGGCTGCTTCATTAAATCGGCGACTCCCCCTTCTCCGTCCCCTCATGCGGAAAAGGAGAAGACAGGGAGAAATCCCTTTGGGCTGTGTCAAATTATTTCTCACACATACTCCCTCAGCCCCCATCCCCGCTAAACCAATTTTAAAATATAATTAACAAAACAACTCCTATGTCATTCTCTCCTGCAATCCTCCGTAACACATGAACCAACTACGGCTTTGTGTGGTCAGAGAAGGGAGGACAAAAGAAAAAGAAAAAAGAAAAAAAAAAAAAAAAAAAAAAAAAAGATCACCTGAGGAAAAGATCGCACTGGATCAGGAGTCAAAAAGCTTGTTCCCACACCTATCCTTACATTGAGAGCTTTCATGTTGTTGAAATCGTTCTCATGGTACTGCTGCAGGGCCATGAAGATGCTGCTGTCCATGATGGCATGTCCTTCCACTGCGTCGAGCCACTCTCCGAGAACGTCGTGGCTTGCGTCCATGAGCGACTTCTCCTCCCCTATTGCCACGCCATTTGATTTGTCCACCACCTGCTGAAGCCTGGACAGGGGTTCCTTCACCTGCAAATGAAATTGTTCGTAAAACGAGGGTGCGGCTCCACGGCTAACATGACGTAAAGATGGACAAGCAAGTGATAGGTGGGGAAGGGTAAACGAAGATGGGCTAAGAATATGTTTATTGTCCTAACGCTTCAGTCTCTATGACCCAGTCCTCCGAAGGTCACAGAGACTGAAATGTTAGGACAATAAACGTATTCTTAGCCCATCTTCTTTTACCCGTCCCCAGCTATAACTCTCTCATTTGTCTCAAATAATTCTTAAAAATGGATGAGTAAGACTACAGTCTACTGAAACACTCAACGATTTCTGGGTCCCCAGAACTCCCAAAAGATCTCTCTGGGAAAAAACTTTGGACTGTTGGTCTTTAGTGTGTTAGTGTGTGACTGTTTCCATGAAAGTGGGAAGGGAATACCCCTTTTACCCCATCCATCCACCTCATCTTTGGTCACTCCCTCATGTTCACTCCTTCCACTTCTGCCTTCCATACCTCTTTTACTGGTCATTCTTCACTCACTCTTTCCATGTGTCCAAACCATCCCAATACTCTTTCATCCACCCTATCTCCCAACTCCCTTTTCCACCCCACACTCCTCCTCACTTCCTTTCTCACTCTACCCAGCCTAGTAACCCTTAGCATAATTCTCAGACATTTAATCTCAAACACATTTAAACTCATCTCTTACACTCCATGTTTCTGCCCCATACAGTGTTATCAGCACAATCACCCCATTATACAATCTCCTCTTAGCATCCATTCCCAAGTGTCTATTTCTCATTACACTTTTTAATCCCCCAAGGCATTTACTTGCTTCTCAGTCTACATTCTACCTCAACCTCCACTCCTCCCTTTACTGCCACATTTGCCCCCCAAGTATCTTTCTCCCTTAATACACATTTCCAAATTGCTGACACTCTCTCCCCTTGTACATCTCATCACCTTTTACCCACATTTACCTTCAACTTCCTTCTTTTGCACACCTTCCCAAACTCCTTCATTAACTTCTTTAATCCCTCCTCTAACCCTGCTACAAGTGCAGTGTTGTCAGCAAACAACAATTGGCTTATCTTCCATTTTTCTCCATTTTTTTTAACCATCTCCAATCCCTGACCCACTACCCTTGCATTTACCTCTCACACCACCCCATCCATGTACAAGTTGAACAGCCATAGTGACATGACACATCCCTGACGAAGTCCCACCTTTACCTCAAACCATTCACTCTATTTCTAATCCTAACACAAGCTGTACTGCTCTTGTAAAAACTCTTGACTGCTCTAAACAGCTTTCCTCCTATCCCATATATCTGCAGTACCTCCCACAGTGTTTTCCTGTCTACCCTGTCATAAGCCTTTTCCAAATCCATAGAAGTAAAAAAAAAAAAAAAAAAAATCCTTACTTTTTCCTATAGCTTTCTCATATATCTGTTTTACCAAAAAAATCTGATCTACACAACCCCTTACTGTCCTAAACCCACACTGTTCCTCACCAATTACTCCCTCTGTTCCTCTCTTAATCCTATCAATCAAGACCCTCCCATAAGCCTTCCCGACTACACTCAAAAAGCTGATCCCTCTGAAACTACTACACTCACACTTGTCCCCCTTTTACTTGTAAAGCAGAATTATACAGGCACTCCTCCAGTCCTCCAGCACTCTACCTTCTCTTAAAGAACCATTAAATAACCTCATCAGCCAATCCACCATAACTGTACCTCCTTTCTTCATTCTGCATGGCATCCATCCAACCCAGGTGCCTTACCTGCTCTCATCATCTTGACAGCTGCTTTCACTTCATCCTTCCCTATTTCTCCATTTTACTCACTTATCACTCTCATTTTCTTAGTGCTTCCCACTGCAACTACCTTTCCCTCCCTATCCTCCTCCAAATTTAGCAACTCCCTAAAATACTCTGCCCACCTTCCTCTCACTGCCTTCTCTTCCATTATCATCTCTCCATCTGCACCTTTTACCTTTTCTTCTCGACTTGATTTGCCTCCTCTTCCTCTTTTAGTTTCTTTTCAAAACATCTTTTTATTACTTTCAAGGTTTTCTGTCATACTCTTACCCCATTTCACATCTGCTCTCCTCTTTGCTTCCTTTATCTTATGCTTAACTTCCTATCTCTTTACTTTGCACCTCTCATACGCTCCCCTCGTCCTAATTTGCAGCCAATCTATGAATGCCAGCTTCTTCTCTGCTACACCCTTCTTTGCTTCCTCATCCCACCATTCACTACCCTTCCTTCTATTTCCTCCCGCCCTCCTTGTTCCACACACAATCTTTGCACACCTTATGACTCCCTCTTTGAACCATCCCCATTTCTCCTCCACTCCTAGCTCTACTCTATCCTTCACTCCCTCCCACTCCTCCTTCAGCTTCTTCTTGTACTCCTTCTCCTTTTCCTTTAAAGAGTTCACTCTAAGCACCTCCCAACCTTTTGTCCTTTTCCTCTTTCTCCATCTATCCTCCACTCTCAACTTACCTTCTTCCAAAAAATGATCTGATATTCCCCCACCCTCTCCCCTTAGTACATGTACATCCTTAACTCTTCCTATTATACTCCTACCTACCACTACATAGTCCATTAATGCTCTATCTACCACCCTTCCATCCACCACCCTCTCCCATGTGTACTTATGCTTTACTTTCTTCTGAAACAATGTATTTGCTATCATCAACTCTCTAC
This sequence comes from Oratosquilla oratoria, assembly GCF_046742065.1. Lineage (NCBI taxonomy): Eukaryota > Metazoa > Arthropoda > Malacostraca > Stomatopoda > Squillidae > Oratosquilla > Oratosquilla oratoria. The sequence goes on from NW_027467492.1 coordinate 337,167, forward strand.
ACACATCATCAACTCTCCACTATTTTTCTTTCCTGGAACTCCACATTTCCCAACCGCTCCATCAATTGGTTTATTTCCTACCCTGGCATTAAGGTCTCCCAGTACTACTTCATTGATTTTTCTCCCTAATCCCTCTAGGCACTCATTTAAATCTACCAAAAAAGCTTCCCTTTCTTCTACACTCTTCTCACTACCAGGCCCATACGCACTTTACAAAAACCCACATTTCCCTTCCCAGCTTCACCTTCATCCACATCAACCTTGAAGAAAACTCCCTTCCATCCACCACCCTCTCCCATGTGTACTTATGCTTGACTTTCTTCCTAAACACTGTATTTACTATCATCAACTCTCTTTCAAGACACATCTCCATCAATTCTCCACTACGATTTTTACCTGGAACTCCATACTTCCCAATCACTCCATCTATTGGTTCATTTCCTACCCTAACATTAAGGTCTACCAATACACCTACATTGACATTTCTCCCTAATCCCTCTATGCACTCATTTATATCTACCCAAAAAGCCTCCCTTTCCTCTACACTCTTCTCACTACCAGGCCTATACGCACTTAAAAAAACCCACATCTCCCTTCCCAGCTTCACCTTCATCCACATCAACCTTGAAGAAACCTCCTTCCACTCCACTATATGCTTACTTATCTCTTCACTTCCTAGTAGAGCCACCCCTTCTCTCCCTCGCCCTCTCTTCACTCCTAAGAACCTCCCAACTACACTCCCAAACTCAGACTCGCCCTTTCCTCTCAACTTAAGTTTCACTCAAAGCCAACCCATCCATCTTCCTTTTCACAAACATACTGCCTATCTCTTCCCTTTTACTTTCATCTGTACCACATGCACACACATTAAAAGACCCAAACCCTAGGTTACTGGTTGGAAAACTCCCAGACCTTCTTATGCCTTTACCTTTTCTAGGAATGTCCCCTTTGGGGCTACAGGTGGCAGGACTCCTTATCCCATCCCCTGTCCCATTTTTTGTTGCCTCTTACGACAAAACAATATAGTGAGCAAAAGCCATACACAAATTTAAGAGCAAACTAGACACTGCTAGATACAAAGATGGGACACCACGAGTGTAGCTCCACTTCCCATACAACACAACTAGGAAAATACAGTGATGTCAAAATCACTTCACATCCGAGGTGAGCGGCAGTCGTTACTCAGAACAAATGCCCTTTTTACCCCTTATTAGGGAGGTAGCCAACCCAAAGGCCACTCCCATCCACCACCCTCATTTCCCTCTCATCTTAGCTCCCCGTGGACGAAGGGTCTTACGTGTGCACGCCCTAATTCCCCCACCTTTAGCAGCGGCAAAACCCATAGTACTGGACTCATTCATTCTCTTGGGGAACTTGCACTTGGCACAATTCAAGAGGTCAGCGGCATTCTTTGCACCGCAGTGAAGATCTGGACACTTCTAACCCGTTTCTGATGCGGCAGTGGATGCACCTGCTGGCACAAACAAACGTGTAAAAATCAGACATTCAAAATCCTACTCAGCCAAAACGGGGAGTCACTATTATAATTTTCTTTTCTAATCCATCTACAAGGAGGCTATATTCTGACAAAGATTAATCAAAGTTACACAATTCAGTTTATCCAACAAAGCAATGAAATAACCTTCCAATATATGGTTACAATTTAAACTACAAACTTAAAAACTATATATGATAAGGAATCTTTCTAGTTGTATCAAATTTAATATTGTACCGATATACTAAAAAAAAAAGTAATAAAAAATATATGTATAAATAATAAAGTAATAAAAACTATATTTACATATATATATATATATATATATATATATATATATATATATATATAACAAAATAATACATAGATATACCAACAGCTTTTTCCTCCTTACAAGGGAGGTAGTCAAAGGCATAAATCCACTCCCACATAATAATAATAATACATATAACCCTAAAAATGCGACAATGCCCAAAGCGTGTTCCAGGAATCAAACTAATTGGGCTAATGTATGGCCCGTATACACATACATATACATACCAAAGGCTTTCTTCCCCCTTACATTGACCACCACGACATGAACCCCCCAATGAACACATTAATACACAACACTATTATACTCCACAAAGAAATAAATCTTAAAAGATTGCAGATCGCTGAAGCTGTATCTATCACAACTCAACAGCCCTCCATCAACATACAACAAGCCACAGACTTCATCCTCCCATCAGCCCGCCCCCAGGAACACCTTGCCCACCAACGATCTCATAGACAACTTGACCCTGAACCCCCTCAGGAACATAGTGGTTGCCAGGACCCTCAGCAACACCAATACCCCCATCACACAGGACCAAGAACTAGAAGCCAAGCTAGAGCTTCCTCTTTGCAGTCTGTGATGAGAATGATGACCTTTCCTATCCCTCCTAGTGACCTCACCCAGGGACTCCTCTCAACATCGTCTACTCCGCCTAGTGATCTCTCCCAAAGTCATTCTTCTTCACCGCCTTCTCTTGTGTCCTCACCTAGTGGCTTCCTCGGACCCTGTCTTTTCCCGGTGACCTCACCTAGGTACCTTGTATACTCGTCTATAGGTCGAAATCTTAAGGAAAAATATTTAGGCCAAAACCTAGGGGTCGACCTATACACAAGTAATAATCTTGTTAGGTTGAAATCCAGACATGACAAGAAAGGCTAGGAAGAACTCTTACCTTTTCTTTAGGTTCAGAAATCAAAATATTTACCTACTAGTTACTACCAGTACACAATGGGGACATGAAATACACGGTATGTACCAAAACATGTGAAATTCCTTCTAGATACGAAAACCCCATACTGTGGGTTTACCTGTTTGTTAAAATTCTTAGCACAGGCAAGCTTATTATATCATGTATACTATTATAGTGCCCATAGTTGGTTGAAAAATAATAAAATGCTGTGATATTCTCAAATTTAGCTTTCTATATGGTATATATTATTGTTACCATTACCAAAACAATGTAACATGAGACGTCTTGTTGTGCTGTCCTGCTACACAACAAGACGTCTCGTGTTGCCAACCAGCGACATTGCCACCAACCTGACACATATTTTAAGAACCACCAATTTGGAAGTAGTGTGCCAGACAAGCAGGACGATAAAAGACATCACAAAGACGAAAATACACAACAACCAAACACTGGGCACCAAAGCTGGTGTTTATCGTATTCCGTGTTCAGGATGTGATAAAGTTTACATCGGAGAAACATCACACAGCCTGAATACAGGAATACGTGAACATCATTACGACGTCAGACATGATGTCACCACCTATGTATGTGTGACACATAGAAACAAGGAAAACCATCTTATGGACTGGAAGAATGCAGAGCTGCTGATACAAGAACCAGACAAAATCCGCAGGAAGTGTTTAGAAGCAGCGATCATTCAAGGAACGAACACTATTGAACAAAATAGGGGTATGTTCAACATCTCGCCCCACATAATTCCCCTAATACCCATGGCCAGCAAAAAAAAAAAAAAAAAATTGAAATATTTAAACCACCCTTTGTGAACATTTTATCCACGGACGTTTGGGCCAGCATTCTCAACCTTTCCCAGTGTTCAATCACCCTCCTCCTCCTCCTCCTCTCCCTTCCCCCCTACTTCTTTTCTCTCCCCGTTCCCTCCTTTCCCCTTATTTAATCTCAAGCATATGTATCTCAACTTGTACTTGAAAAGGCTGTAATAAGCGAAACATTGTACAAATAATGGCTCCGTCCTCATATGGTGTTTAACTCGTCAGTCTTGTCGGCAACTGCTACTTTCATGAAAAAAACAACAACTTGGTAATCTGTTCAAGTTTTTCTCTCTGCTGAAATGGCAACTTCAGTGAAACTTATTAGATATTAAAATCAATCAACTTGAAAAAACATAAACCAAAATACATCAGAATTAATGAAGTGAAAAAACCATAATAATCAATTGCTATACCAGGCAAGCCACGCCACTTCAAAGCATTAAGACAGTGGAATGCTCAAAGCACCAAAACAAAAACAAGCCACTCGACCTATGCATGAGGTATATGGAAAATTCTAGGATTTTTGGCCAAAAATGGGGGGGTCGACCTTTACACGAGATCGACCTATAGACGAGTATATACGGTACCTTCGGTGATCTCTCCTACTTCCAACTTTCCCTGCTTCAAAAAGCATGACGGTCAGCTTACTCTTCATCGATAGTAGACCTAATAGCCATCGGAGTTGTAGTTCTCGCCCTGAAGAAGCCTCTGCAGGAGGCGAAAAAAATTAAGTTTTTGGTGTCAGTGTCAACAGCTTTTTGTACTGTTACATAATATTATTATATTTTTCGGCATTCATCAGCATCATTGACATCATGAATGATTTTGTTCATACTTTGAACTATGGAGAAAAAAATATATTTTTCCAACTGAAGAAGTTGTATCTTAAAATAGCCAAAGCTATTAACGCAGTTGACTTTAATCAGAATATATATATATATATATATATATATATATATATATATATATATATATATATATATATATGGAAATAAACACCACCGAAAGGACTTGAACCTTTGGCATAGTGACTGCTTATTCTGAAACAAAGGCGATAGCATCAAGCCACCAAGGCTGTACTATAAAAGGAACCACCATCTCAACCTGGAGGTTCCCTGATGGTACTAGGCCAGCTCGGTCTCTATTCTAATTTCACCAAGTCTTTATTATGGCAAGCCCTCCAATAAGCTGTGTCATTTTGACAAATGCTATTGCCTTTGTTTCAGAATAAGCAGTCACTACGGCAAAGGTTCAAGTCCTTGCGGTGGAGTTTATTTCCATTTGTCAAAATAACACACACACAGATTAACAAAATTGTCGGGGAGACTTACAACTTGCTAAGATCAATAAAAGTGGCATTTACATACTTGGACGAAGACATGATAAAAAAAATATTGGTTACATTGATAAGGCCTAGATTAGAGTATGCAGTGACACTGTGGTCCCCCAGTACCAAAAAGAATATAAAAATAGAAAGAATCCAAAGAGCAGCTACAAAAATGGCACCTGCACTTGCAAACCTATCATACGAGGAGAGATTGGCTAAACTGGAGTTACCGACACTGGAGCAAAGAAGAGAGAGAGGTGACCTATTAACCATCTACAGAATCATGAAAGGCACAGAGGTACTCGATAGAGAGAACTTACTTAACTGGGACAAAAGAAACACAAGAGGACATGGAAAGAAAATAAAAAAACATAGCTATAGAAGAGAACTGAAGAAAAACAGTTTTCCTCATAGTTTTGGACACTTGGAACAAACTGGACAATGAAATAGTATGCGCAAAAACCATTCATGAGTTTAAAAACAAACTAGACACTGCAAGATACAAAGGCGGGACATCACGAGCATAGCTCCCCTTCCCGCAAAATACAACTAGGTAAATTTGTGCAAAAATAATCAAGAATAGATGGGTAAAACATCTGGAAGACAACATATTAAACCCAAGACAATTCGGATTCAGACAAGGAAGATCATGCTCCACAAACTTAATATGCTTTTACTCAAGACTAATAGACATAGTGCAAGAAAGAAATGGATGGGCTGATTGTGCATTCCTAGACTTGCAAAAAGCCTTTGACAAAGTACCACACAGAAAACTACTAAAAAAACTGGAACACATAGGAGGAATACAGGGAAACCTACTAAAATGGATAGAGGACTTTCTGACTGGTAGAAAGATGAGAGTAGTGCTCAGAGAAAAATATTCAGACTGGAAAGAGGTGATCAGTGGAGTACCGCAAGGATCTGTGCTGGCACCAATAATGTTTGCTATCTATATGAATGACATGGATGAGGACGTGAACTGCTACATGAGCTTCTTTGCCGATGACGCCAAACTGCTAAGGAAAATAGAAACTGATGAGGACTGTGAAGCACTGCAAGAAGACCTAAATAGGGTATGGAACTGGAGTCAGAAATGGGAAGTGGACTTTAATACGAAGAAGTGTAGCATAATGGAGTTTGGAAAAAGCAAAAACAGAATATCAGGAAAATATACAATTGGAACCAAAGAAGTAAAGAAAGTAGGATCCGAAAAAGATTTGGGAGTAATTATCACGAACGACTTGTCCTATGATATACAGATTAACAAAATTGTCGGGGAGACTTACAACTTGCTAAGATCAATAAAAGTGGCGTTTACATACTTGGACGAAGACATGATGAAAAAAATATTGGTTACATTGATAAGGCCTAGATTAGAGTATGCAGCGACATTGTGGTCCCCCAGTACCAAAAAGAATATAAAGAAAATAGAAAGAATCCAAAGAGCAGCTACAAAAATGGCACCTGCACTTGCAAACCTATCATACGAAGAGAGATTGGCTAAACTGGAGTTACCGACACTGGAGCAAAGAAGAGAGAGAGGTGACCTATTGACCATCTACAGAATCATGAAAGGCACAGAGGTACTCGATAGTGAGAACTTACTTAACTGGGACAAAAGAAACACAAGAGGACATGGAAAGAAAATAAAAAAACATAGCTATAGAAGAGAACTGAAGAAAAACAGTTTTCCTCATAGAGTTTTGGACACTTGGAACAAACTGGACAATGAAATAGTATGCGCAAAAACCATTCATGAGTTTAAAAACAAACTAGACACTGCAAGATACAAAGGCGGGACAACACGAGCATAGCTCCCCTTCCCGCAAAATACAACTAGGTAAATACAACTAGGTAAATACACATATATATCAATGGCTTTTTCCCCCTTATAAGGGAGATAGCCAAAAACAAAGGCATGAAATCCACCCCCACCCATTTCATCCCCAACACACTGTACTCCCACTCACCACCCCTCCCTCCCTCTTTTCTTGGCTCCTCCTGGATGACGGGTCATCCCTGCAATCCGCCCACTGCCCTGGGTCAGAAGCAGTGTCGCAACACACAGCACATAATAATAATAATAATAAATAATATATGAAATTATAATAAATGGTACCACAGCACATAATAATAATAATATAAAGAATAATAAAAAATAGTACCAAACATTAAGAGAGGAAGGGATTTGCTGGAAAGGTACAATAAGGGCAACGGATGACGGGGGAGGAATAATATTTGCCGTTGCCTCAAGATTCACCGACTGAAATTCTGCAGACCCAAAAGGGGAAGAGTCCCTTGGGTTCTCCCTTACAGAAACACTTGGAATGTTGTTCGTATTGTATCGACATGATATGTTTTCTACGTCACCAGATGGTAAAAGGAGGAGGAAGATAAGGAGGGGGAGGAGGATAAGGAGTGGAGAGGGAGGAGGATAAATAGGTGAAGGAGGAGGAGGCAGAGGATGTGGTGAAGGAGTAAAAAAATAGCATAGACTCCAATGTGACTTGATACAGGTATTTAAGATTCTAAAGGGAACTGATATCAAGTGATCAAATTTTCACACTGAATGAGAATCAGACAAGAAAAAATGATCTCAAACTGTCAGGAAATATATTCAATTTGGAAGTGGGTAGAAACAACTTCGCCACCCATGTAGTTAATGAATGGAACAAACTTCCTGCAGAGGCAGTGCAATGTAGTTCAGTTCGAAGCTTTAAGATTCATTTAGATAAACACCTAACCAAGATTTATTTTATATTGTTTTTTATTATTTGCTTGATATTTATCATCAATTATCTGTCAATCTATTATTATTTACCATTTACCTGTTTGTTCATTATTCAACTACACCTATGCATTTATTCATCTTATTTATTATCATTTATATTACTGTATTATCATTTTAATTTATTTTTCTTTTATTCATTTATCATTATATATTTTCTGCATCCGATCTAGTTATGGACCAAAAGATCTCCTGCCACCATGCTCCTCCTTTGTAATCCTTTGGAATGAGGAGAGGGCAGAGGAGGGGGAGGAGGAGGAGAAGGCAGAAGGGGAGGAAGAGAAGGCAGAGGAGGAGTAAGAGGAGGAGCAGGACAAGGAGGAAGCGGAGGAGGAAGGATGATAATGAAGAGAATGAGAAGGAGGAGTAGAAGAATGGGGAGGAGAATGAAGAGAATGGAGGTCACGGTTTATTTTATTACTTATATTACAACTTTTGAGCAAAGAAGAGAGGCGACCTATCGACCATCTATAGAATCAAGAAGGGCACAGAAATACTCGAGAGAAGAGTTGTTAAACTGGGCCAAGAGAAACACAAGCAGACATGGAAAGAAACTCAATAAACATTATTATAGAAGAGATCTGATGAACAGTTTCCCACATACAGTGGTGGACACTTGGAACTGGACCAAAATATAGTGTGTGCAAAAACCATTCATGAATTTCAGAGCAACCTAGACACTGCGAGATACAAAGGCGGGACACCATAAGCGTAGCTCCCCTTCCTGTAAAATACAACTAGGTAAATACATACACAAACATCGCAGAGGCAGTGCAATTTAGAATAGCTCAAAGCTTTAAGATTCCTTTACATAAACACCTAGAAAATATGCTATAATACCTGCCATTTATTTCATTTATTAGTTTATCATCATTTACCATTTTTATGTATTATCATCTATGTTTATTATTAACTACATTAATTAATTACTCATTTCATATTTATTGATTTGTTTATTTTTTATTTTTTTTTGTATCTGACCTAGTTATGGACCAAAAGGTCCCATGTTAGGATGCTCTTCCTTTGTAATGACACCCTGCTTATTTCTTTTCATCAGTATTTATTATTCATTAGGAAGCTCGCTGGCTGAGCGGGTTAGGCCATCATTAATGACAGCGAAGGTCGAGGGGATGGCAGTTCAAACCCTGCCATCAGTGAAGTTGAACCAAGGGCATTATGGTTCATTAAATTCCATGCTACAAAGTCCTCTGTGAGGGGCACCGTCCCAGCCTTCCAATTGGAGAGAGTTTCAGTTTGTGTTATTAAACCATATCATCATCATCATTATTAATGATTGTAGGCCTAATTATACTTGAAATAAAATCGGTCAATTGATAGTTTCACCTAACCAACGATTTTCATGTGTGGCTTATGTGTTTCTGGTGAGAAATGTTGTGATATGAACAATGGTGTACATCATTTCCGTCGCAAATGCATACTTTTCAAGTAATTAATTATTGAAGTTGAACTATGTCTACATCTCCCCAACGATGTTGGGGGACCTTTGGGAAATCAGGGTTTTTTGGGTTGGGAGCACTAATAAATTGAGTAATGCGTATTGCAAAACAAGTATAAAATGAACAAGAACACACAAAAAAGATTAAAAAAATCACCTTTGAGGCCTGGAGTGTGGTCAGCTAACACGAGTGGTAGCCATGTTTGTTTACCAATGATTCAAAATATTTGTTGTTATATCCACTACATTTAGTGAAGGTCACTCCATCCGCGCAGGAGTTGCTAACTATAAACTAACGTAACTTAACCTAATGTAACATAACCTAACCAAACCCAACATAACTTAACCAGACGTAATTTAACCTACCCAAACCTAACCTAAGCAAACCTATTCTAACATAACCTAGCCAAACCTATCCAATCCTAACGTAACCTAACCCAACCAAACCTAAATGAACGTAAACTTACCTAACCTAAGCAAACCTAACCTAAGCAAACCTAACCTAACCTAAGCAAACCTAACCTAGGCAAACCTAACCTAACCTAAGCAAACCTAACCTAACCTAAGCAAACCTAACCTAACCTAAGCAAACCTAACCTAACCTAAGCAAACCTAACCTAACCTAAGCAAACCTAACCTATCTTAACCTAACCAAACCTAATGTAACCTAACCTAACCTAACCTAACCGAACGGTTAGGTTAGGTTACGTTAGTTTACGGTTAGCAACTCCTGCGCGGGTGGAGTGGCCTTTGCTAAATGTGGCAGATATAACGACAAATATTTTGAATTGTTGGTAAACAAACTTGGTTACCGCTCGTATTAGCCGACCACACTGTGGACTTCAAAGGTGAAATTTATGTTTTTTTAAATATCTTTTTTTTTATGTGTTCTTGTTCATTATTATTATATATCTGTTTTGCAATGCGCATTACTCGATTTATTAGTGCTCCCCACCCAAAAACCCCAATTTCCCACAGGTCCCCCCAGATTGTTGGGGAGATGTGGGCATAGTGCATAAATTCAATAATTAATCACTTGAAAAGTACGCATTTGTGATGGAAATGATGTACACCATCGTTCATATCACAACATTTCTCACCAGAAAAACATAAGCCATATATCAAAATCGTTGGTTGGGTGAAACTATAAATTGTCCAACTTTTGGCTGCCTTGGCCTTAAAGGGCTTTTACTGCCCCGCAAAACTTCTTTTGCTGTTCTGGCTAACAGATGGTAAAATTCTCCTGCTAATGTCCTTCAGGGCTCTGAAGTCACTAATCATCGGGTCTCACTAAACACCGACCAAAGTCGACCAACGCCGACCAAAACCACACAATGATGGTTTTTGCTCAAATGCATAGTTTATATATAAAAAATAGTATATGGTTGCATTATTTGACCTATTTTCTTTAAAATGTGTGATTTCCATGTAAAATGATCAAATAGAAGTTACGTTTTTATCCTCTGCAAAATTACCAACCGGCAACCAACGCCGACCAAACCCAAACAAAGACGGCTTTTGCTCAAATGACAAAAACGTAACTTCTCTTTGATGATTTTACATGGAATTCACACATTTTAAAGAAAATAGGTCAAATAATGCAACCATATGCTATTTCTTACATATAAATTATGCATTAGGGCATAAACAGTCATTATGTGGTTTTGGTCGACGTTGGTTGGCGGTTGGTAATTTTGCAGAGGATAAAAACGTAACTTCTCTTTGATCATTTTACATGGAAATCACACATTTTAAAGAAAATAGGTCAAATAATGCAACCATATGCTAATTTTTATTTAAAATTATAAATTTGAGCAAAAGCCGTCATTGTTTGGGTTTGGTCGGTGTTGGTTGCCGGTTGCTAATTTTGCAGAGGATAAAAACGTAACCTCTCTTTGATCATTTTACATGGAAATCACACATTTTAAAGAAAATAGGTCAAATAATGCAACCATGTGTTATTTTTTATATATAAACTATGCATTTGAGCAAAAACCGTCATTGTGTGGTTTTGGTCGGCTTTGGTCGGCGTTTAGTGAGACCGCTAATCATCTAATGCTATTAAAACAATTACTCCAAAGCAGGGGATGTTACTTATTTTCTTTTTAGATAATAAGACAGTGCTATCACTTCTATTTGTTTCTTTACTCAAATGAAGAAAAAGTGAAAAAAATATATATATATATTTGCATTATCATGGGAAGTAAAAACCTACCCAAATCTATAAATAGAAATCATTCCCCTATCATATGAGCAAGTTTAACAACAGCCACAAACTCAGTAATAAAAAATCAAATAAAATTATAAAAATAATAAAGGAATTAAATACAGCATATTGATATTTTAAATGTGCCATTTACCTAATCTTAAATCAGGTAAGACTGGATAACTATCTATATACCACTCTCATTGATAACTGCAACCTCTACCATTTTTGTACAAAGATCTAATTAAATCGAAATAATTTCACTTTTGTAATGAGTCACAGTCAAAAGCTACTGGACAGTTACAGTGACAATCATCATGATTGTGACTGTCCAGTAGCTTTCGACTGTGACTCGGTACAAAAGTAAAAGTCAGTGACATTGCAGTCAATACAGAATTATTCACAAAATATATATTTCTACATTGCATTACTTTTACATGTAAGCCAAATCAGTGTACTATTCTTACTTTTCTTCCTATATTCAGTATTTGAATCATGACTTTAAAGTTTATATGAATTGATCGACACAGCAGTCGACTGGTCCTCCATCCATTTGTTAAAAGTTAAAGTAGTTCCACAAATTTTAAATTATCAGTTTTGTTGATAATGATTCAACTTTCAGTTAGCTATTGTTGATGTCACTATTTCTTACCTCTGTAATATCTGGGGGAAGGTAACAGGTTTCAATCTTTATACTTGGATGTTTATACCATTTCCTTTCAATTTTGCATAATTTAACCTTGCACCTTTCAGTTTTCTCTCGACGCTTACTTTCGCCAACTGTGTTTCAATGCGCAGTCGCATTTGCTAAAAATCCAACGTTTGATATATGAAATTAGATATTTCATAGATAGTTTTCACTGTGAAGGAATATTTGGGAAAACAAGAGGAGTTATTTATTAGACTGAATAACATAGCGTGACAAAAGTAAAATAATATGTATGTGTATATACACACACACAAAATACAGACCAATATGATTATATCCCTTACAAGCACAATTGCAAAAATATGCGAAATAGTTATTAAAAAAATGGACTAAACACTTGGAAAAGAACAAAATATTATGCCCCAACCAATTTGGATTTAGAAGTGGAAGATCATGTACTCAAGATAATAGATTGATAAGACATAATACAAGAAAGAGATGGCTGGGCAGATTGTGCCTTCCTGGACCCACAAAAGGCTTTCGACAAAGTATCACACAAAAAACTACTATGAAAAATTGAATTAATAGGTGGAATACAAGGAAAATTATTGGAATGGATGGGAGACTTCTTGAAAGGAAGAAAAATGAGTGATACTAAGAGAAAATAACTCAAATGGGTAGGCATGATAAATGTACCCCCAAGGCTCTGTATTAGCTCCAATAATGTTTGCTATTTATATAAACGACATGGATGAAGGAATTAAATGCTACATATACTTCTTTGCAGATGATGCAAAACTATTGAAGAGAGTGAGTAAAGAAGAAGACTGTAAATCTTTTCAGGGAGATCTGAACAAAATCTGGAATTGGAGTAAAAAGAAGGAAGAGAATTTCAACATTAAAAAATGTAGTATAATGGAATTTGGAAAAAAAAAATAGAATACCCGGTAAATACAAAATTGGAACAAAAGAAGTTACAAAAGTAAATTCAGTAAGAGACTTAGGAGTGATAATTTCAAATGACATGACACCAGACAAACATGTAAACAAAATAATTGGAGAAACCCACAACCAAGATCAATGAAAATGGCCTTTAACTACTACATGGACGAGGAAATGGTGAAGAAAATTCTAGTTACACTGATAAGACCAAAATTAGAGTATGCAGCGTCACTATGGACACCCAGTATAAAAAATATATATATAGAATTCAAAGAGCACTAACGACGATGGCACCAACACTCTGTATGTTGACATATGAACAAAGATTAGACGAATTAAACTTATTAACTCTGGAGCAAAGAAGAGAAAGAGGCGATTTGATATCCATATACAAAATTATGAAAGGGATGAAAATCCTTGACAGGGATGATCTACTTAAATGGGACAGTAGAAATACAAGGGGACACAAAAAGAAACTTAAGAAGGACAGTTACAGAAGAGATCTGAAAAAGAATAGCTTTCCATCTAGAGTGATAGATACATGGAATAAATTGAAAGAGAAAACAGTGAGTGCTAAAACTATACACGACTTTAAGAAAGAACTGGATGCGGAAAGATACAACTGCGAGTTTCTACGAGCATAGCTCTTCTCCCGCAAAATACTATGTAAAAACTAAACATACACACACACACACACACACACACACACTTTCAACGAACGGACGGCTTGAAGAACGCTCTGAAGAAAAGTGCAGATTGTGGATACCAACGCAAAGAGAAGTGCCTTTTTGTATTTGCAGGGGGGGGGAATTGCTCGTGGGGTAGTGGGAAAGTAAGGAAAGAGGAGAGGGGGAGGGATTGCTGGGGAAATGGAAGGTAATGAGGAGGTGGAGGAAATGGCCCTGACGGGCCGCCGTAAGGTAGACAAACGACCCCAAGACGAGTTGGATGATAACATGTCTAATAGGAATGTGAAGATTAGAGGTATAGATAGGAGCAATATAGCAGAAAGTGATGAGAATATTTTCAAGGGATTTAAAGAGAGTGGGGGGGACACAAACCCCCCCCCCCCCGACTGACAAGACTAGAGAAGAAGGTTGATAAGGTGATCGAGGACTTGGAGAGTAGGTTAGGTCATATGAACACCATTTTAAAAAGGGTTGAAAGATTGGAAGAACTGGAAAAGGCGAATAAAAACTTAACTGATGAAATAGAAGAACTAAAAAGACAGTTAAGAGAGGTAAAGGGGAGAATGAGGAATTGAAGAAGAATAGTAAAGAAAACAGAGAAACAATAGCTAAAGAAAGTAAAAATTGGAAGCAAACCCAAGAAGGAAATAAGATTTCATTCACTGACATAGTCAAACAGCAATTGAAAGAACATACTGAAGACTCAGTTATTAAAGTGATGAGACAAAAGGAGAATATAGTAAGGGATTTAGCAGACAAGAAGAAATGTATAATTATATTAGGAATGGAAGAGAAACACAACACAGATAGAACCACAAGAATCAAAGAGGAAAATGAAAAAGTAAGCCAATTACTAGAATCAGTTCAGGAAGATGAACCAGGAATTATGAAACAAATCGAAGAGAAATTTAGACTCGGAAAGTATAGCACAGACAAGACCAGACCAATTAAGATTAAATTCAAGTCACAAACAACGGCAGAGAATATCTTATCCAAAACAGGGAAACTAGCAACAAGTGAACAACACAAAAAGATATGGATAAAAAGAGAAATGAATAAAGAGGAAAGAGAGGAAGAAAAGCAGAAAAGACTGGAAGCTAAGACAAAAAACGAGAACAGAACGGAGTCAGAGAAAGAGAGATTCTATTGGAGAGTAGTGAACATGAAACTAAGGAAGTTCGACATACAAAAGAAAAACATAAGGGAAACAGAGAACACAATGGAAGTGGCAGAAAACTAAGAGTGTCTTACACAAATATAGATGGATTAATAACAGGATTGAATGAGCTGAATGATTATTTGAAAGAAAAAGAACCGGACATAATGGGAATTGTAGAAACAAAATTAAAAGGCCCACTACCACCCAACAGTGTAGGACATGATGCATACAATTATTGGATTAGAAACAGAGAGAAAAAGCAAGGGGGTGGAGTTATGTTCCTGACTAAGAAGGATATAAACGTGAAAGGTGTCATATATGGAAAGAATACAGTAGAGATGATTATGATAGAAGTGGAAGACAGAGATAAGAAGAGCAGAAAATTTGTGATCAATTATGTGCCTCCGAAAACAGCCTCATGGGAGGAGAGTGAATATAAAAGTATGCTAGAGGACACAAAGATAGCATTAACTAAAATAATGGAAGACGGAGGAAGAATAGTTATGATGGGCGACTTTAATTGCAAAGAAATCTGCTGGGAAGAAATGACAGTAAAGAGTGGTGATGACTCATGGGGAAATGCTCTACTTGAGATGATTACTGACCATTCAATGACACAATGGATACAAGAGAACACTAGGTATAGAAATGAAGAAGAACCATCGAGGCTAGACTTAATAATTACATCTGAACCTAGAATAGTGGACAAGATTGAATATAAAACACCAATAGGTAAAAGTGACCACATATTGATTGAACTGGAACTTAATGAAGAAAAATATATGAAAAGAAATGAACAATATAGAAAAGGAAGAATGATGTATGAAAAAACAAACTTTGATAAAATAAGAGAATTCTTCCAACAAGAAAACTGGGAAGAAATATACAAAGAAGAAACATCAGTGGAAGAGAAATGGAATATTTTGACAAAAATTTACAAAAAAGGAGTGGAAAAGTATGTCCCAAGACAAAAACAAGAAAAAGAATATGTAAAATGCTGGTACAACAAAAGTTGTAGGGAGTTAAAAGACAAAAGAGACAAAGCCTGGACCAGATGGAAAAAAGACAGAAGACCTGAAAAATGGAAAATATATACTGGTTATAGAAATGAATATGTACAAAAGTGCAGAGAGAAAAAAAGAAAATATGAAAAAGATGTTATAGAAAAGTGTAAAGATCAACCAAAACTATTCTACAGATTTGTAAACAATAAACTGAAAAACAAACAAGACTTGGAGAAATTAAGACAAGGAGGAGTTGAATACACTGAGGAAATGGAAATGGCAGAAATTATGAACAAACATTTTAAATCAGTGTTTACAAGGGAAAATATACAACCTGAAGAGATTGAGTGGAAAGAAAAAGTCCCCCCTATGGAAGAAATAGAAGTAACAAAGAATGAAATATTGACACACTTGGGTAATTTTGATGTCAGAAAATCGCATGGGCCAGATGAAATAGCAAACTGGATTCTGAAAGAATGCAGGAATGAACTGGCAGACAAAATATATAGCATAATAAGCAGTTCCTTAAAAGAAGGAAAAGTTCCAGAAGATTGGAAAAAAGCAAATATAGTACCTATATATAAAGGAGGAAATAAAGAAGAACCTACCAACTATAGACCAGTCTCTCTAACAAGTACAATAGCAAAAATTTGTGAAAGAATTATCAAAAGTAGATGGGTAAAATACTTGGAAAAAAACAACGTACTAAATCCAAGGCAATTTGGATTCAGACAAGGACGGTCATGCGTCACCAATTTAATATGTTTCTATTCAAGGCTAATAGATATAATACAAGAAAGAGATGGATGGGCTGATTGTGCATTTCTAGACCTAAAAAAAGCTTTTGACAAAGTACCACATAAGAAGTTGCTTAAGAAATTAGAATATGAAGGAGGAATACAAGGTAAATTGCTAAATTGGATGGAAGACTTTTTGCAAGAAAGAAAAATGAGAGTAGTGATAAGAGATCAGCACTCAAAATGGAATGAAGTAATAAGCGGTGTCCCGCAGGGAACAGTTCTGGCCCCAATAATGTTTGCTATATATATTAATGATATGGATGAAGGAATTGAAAGCTATATGAGCTTCTTTGCAGATGATGCAAAACTACTGAAAAGAGTGAAAACTGAAGAAGATTGTGAATCACTACAGAGGGATCTAAATAAAGTACAAGAATGGAGTAGGAAGTGGGAGATGGAGTTCAATACAAAAAAGTGTAGTATAATGGAATTTGGAAAAAGCAAAAATAGAATAACAGGATCATATAATTTGGGAGAAGAAGGAATAAAAAAAGTAGAAAATGAGAAGGACCTGGGAGTCATTGTTATGAATAATATGTCACCTGAGAAACATATAAATAAGATTTTTGGAGAAACTTATGATTTAATAAGAACAATCAAAGTGGCATTTACATACCTGGATGAAGAAATGGTGAGGAAAATCCTAATCACCCTGATAAGACCAAGATTAGAATATGCAGCAACGATATGGTCACCAAGTACAAAAAAATGTATAAAAAAACTTGAAAGAATACAAAGAGCAATCACAAAACTGGCACCAACACTCTCAAAACTATCATATGAAGAGAGACTACAAAAACTTAAACTACAGACACTAGAGCAAAGAAGAGAGAGAGGAGATTTGATAGCTATTTACAGAATCATGAAAGGCATAGAAATTACTGATAGAGAGAATCTGATAAAATGGGATGACAGAAATACAAGAGGACACGGAAAGAAAATAAAAAAAGACAGCTATAGAAGAGATTTGAAAAAGAACAGCTTTCCTCACAGAGTAATAGACAGTTGGAACAAGTTAGATGAGAAAGTGGTGTGTGCAAAAACAATACATGAATTTAAAAATAGTTTAGATAAAATGAGATATGAAGACGGGACCCCACGAGCATAGCTCCCCTTCCCGTAAAATACAACTAGGTAAATACAACTAGGTAAATACACACACACAAACACACACACACACACACACACACATACATATATATATATATATATATATATATATATATATACATATATATGTATATATACATACATACATATATATATATATATATATTTATATATATATGTGTATATATATATATATATATATATATATATATATGTATGTATATATATATATTATATGGTGGGAACGTAGAAAACACCAGACTCAGAAGTAGGTAATATATTCCCGACGTTTCGAGTCCTGTCCAGGACTCGTCCTCAGTGGATACAGTGGGATACAGATATCACATGGTCTTAATATACTTGTGCTCCTATCTGAGAGTTGACACCTTGACGTGGTGGATAGGCTTGAGAATCTTCATGATTACAGAAGCTAGGTCGATAGAGAGGAAATCTCTGCAGGGTCACCCATATCGAACAGGTTTTGTAGGAAAGATCAGATTGTATACGCCTCATATACATGACGAGTAGTATCGCCCAGTCATATAACCCACTCCCTCACTCACTCCCTCACTGTCCGCCGACGGTCAAGCATCATTTCGCTGAGCTAAGCGCATCCTCTCAAACTTGCCGACTCAACACTTTATGCTCGTGTGACCGGCACTGCCAAGCACCAAACGACACACACACACACACACGAACACATGCGATCAATCTAGTAGCCACCCAGTACTGACATACGATATTACGTATACTGACGGTCCTCCCCTGGATATATAATTAACATGTATGGTAGTAGACATCAATATGTAATTAATGCAGTTGCCCCACCCATGTGGGACAACAGACTAACAAGAGATTAATGTTAAGATCACGATTAAAGGCAACTCAAGAACTTGTCCATTCGGCACTTCCGGAGAGGAAAACTCTCTGGCAAGACGCGGAGGAGCGTCGGTTCTTGTGACGTGCCCCTAGTGTTAAGATTGTGTAGAACTGTGTATCTAAGTTTCAAAGAGTGTGACGAATAAAGAACAAAACTTAAAAGGTGTGTACCAAGTAACCCCTTTCTGGAGATGATGTAACGACCCCGTTACATCTTGTGTGTGCAAGTAACCCTCGGTGGAGATCATGTAACGATACCGTTACACCCATCCCGTTACACAGATAAAGAGCAGTTCAAACACACAGTTGCAGGACCCACTGCTAACTGACACGTCCCTGATGGCAAACAGGGAAATTCCTCATAGATATATGGGGTACCGTCATAATGACGGCGTGGACCATTGGGCACCCTATAGATATAGGGCTTCACCGAATATAATGAATAAGGTGACACCAGAGAAATATCTCACCAGAAACCAGTTGGCAAGGTGAGATTACTGCCAACCCCCCTTCATAGCCAACATGAATATGAATAGCACAATCAAAAGAAAACCGGGCATTCCTGTTGGATCATCGTCACCCAAAGGTCCAACCGCATTGCCTCGTGTGCTTACGGGCAGTGTGCCACCGAATGTGAGTAAGCACTGTCCAAGCAGATCCAAGTCTTGGACATTAAACAACATGAAGAAAATGAAGATCTACACTTACAACGTAAGAAGTCTCTCAGAAGACCACAGACTGGAGAGTTTAATGGAAGAACTAGACAACATCAAGTGGGACATCGTAGGACTGAGCGAAGTCCGAAGAACGGAAGAAAAGCTTATACAATTACAAGATGGTCACCACCTGTTCTACTATAGAGGTAAGGACAAAGAAAGATCTAGTGGAGTAGGATTCTTGATCAACCGAGAGGTTGCGGGTAACGTAATCAAATTCAGTAGTTTATCGGACAGGGTAACTTGGATTGTGATTAGGCTGTGTAAAAGGTACACTCTAAAAATAGTTCAGGTTTATGCACCAACTTCACAGAGTTCAGACGAGGAAATTGAGTCGTTCTATGATGATTTAAGTCAAGTAATGGATCAAGAAAAAAAATAAGTACACTTTGGTAATAGGAGACTTTAATGCTAAAGTAGGGAAGAAGGTGGGAGATGAGACGTGCATCGGGAAGTTTGGAGTAGGTGAAAGAAATGACAGAGGTGAGATGTTAGTCAATTTTGCAGAAAACTACAATATGGGGATAATGAACACTTTCTCCCAAAAGCGTGTAGGTCGTAAATGGACGTGGAGAAGTCCAAATGGAACAACAAAAAACGAAATAGACTTCATATTAGGAGATGAGAGCAAAAGCGTTAGCAATGTTACGGTGATAAATAAAGTCAACATAGGGAGTGACCATAGAATGGTAGGATACACAGCTAAATTCAACTTCAGAGCCGAGAGAAATAAACTAGTTTTAAAAAGGAAAATAAGCCTTGGAAAGGTTAAGGATAATAAAAAGAATTTTCGGTTGGAAATTAAAAATAGATTCAAAGCTCTAAGAACTAACGAGGACAGCGTGGAAGATATCAATGTGAATTTAGTGAGAAAGTAGGAAGTACAAAAAAACATTAGAGAAAACATACTCCAAAGCTACAAATGACCTAATTAAAAGAAGAAGGAACATGCAGATTAAAAGCAGTAGAGACGAAATAGAAAGAGTAGAACTAAACAAGCTTATCAACAAAAGGCAGAGATTAGAGAAAAGAAAGAGAAACATGGACGAAATAGAAGAGACTATTCGGAAAAGTAAAAGTATTAAAGTGACCAAGCGTAAACATGCTTTAGGAAGACAGCAGATGATATGTTTGAAAGATAGAAATGGAGAAATAATTAAATGTAGAGACAAAATGGTAAAACGAGTAGAAGAATTTTACCAAGAGCTTTATTCGTCGAAGGTCGTAGTTGAGTCAGTAAATTCATGTGTAGACGTTAGTAGTGTACCAGAAATTACAAAGGAAGAAGTAGAATTTACTCTAAAAACTATGAAAAGAGGAAAAGCACCTGGGGAAGATGGTATATCAATAGATCTATTGAAAGACGCAGGTAAATTAGTTCATATTAAATTAGCTGAGTTGTACACCCAGTGCTTACATCAGGAAAGCGTTCCGGATGCGTGGTGCAATACTATGGTGATTTTGCTTCATAAAAAAGGAGACCAGAAGGACCTTAGTAACTATCGACCGATTAGCTTGCTATCAAACGTATATAAAGTATTCTCCAAGATCCTTACAAATAGACTGAGTCAAGTTTTAGATGGAAACCAACCGAGAGAACAGGCAGGCTTTAGAAGCGGATATTCAACTCTAGACCATTTGCAGGCGATAAACCAACTAATCGAGAAAACGACAGAATATAATATACCTCTGTGTTTAGCTTTTGTAGATTACGAGAAGGCCTTTGATTCAGTAGAACAAATAGCAATACTAAACTCGCTACGCAAACAGGGTACAAACGAACAGATTGTAAGAGTTTTAGAAAATATTTATTGGAAAGGTATCGCTATAGTTCGACTACATATAGATACAGAAAAAATTAGAATCGAGAAAGGAGTACGGGAAGGCGATACAATTTCACCCAAACTATTTACAGCTTGTTTAGAAGATATTTTCAGAAGGTTGAGTTGGGAAAAGAAAGGTTTGAAGATTAATGGCGAATATTTGAACCACCTAAGATTTGCAGATGACATCATTCTTATTTCAGAAAGAGCAGACGACTTGCAAGATATGCTGAGCGATCTAAACAAAGAAAGTATCAAAAATAGGTTTAAAAATGAATAAGAGTAAAACCAAAGTAATGTTCAACACGAAAGTCCAAAGTAAAGAGATTGTAATTGATGATGAGAGTCTTGAGGAAGTTGAAGAGTATAATCATTTAGGTCAGATGGTGAAGATGACGAAAGATCATGATAACGAGATAAAAAGACGCATTACAATTGGTTGGAAAATGTTTGGTAAGTATAATAAAATCCTGAGAGGCTCTCTACCTTTATGTTTGAAACGTAAAGTTTACAACCAATGCATTTTACCAACAATAATCTACGGATGTGAGACTTGGAAGCTGACGAGGGCGATGGAAACAAAGCTAAGGACTGCACAGAGAAGAATGGAGAGATCAATGATGGGAATAACACTGAGGGACCGAAAGAGAGCAAGTTGGGTGAGAGAGCAGACTAGAGTGAAATATATTGTGGAAGCAGTAAAAGAGAGGAAGTGGAATTGGGCAGGTAAGTTGGTGCGAACGACTGATGAGCGATGGAGCAAATGTGTTACTGAATGGACGCCGCGAGATAGGAAGCGTGGAAGAGGGAGACCAGACAGAAGGTGGAGAGACGAGATCGAGAAGTTTGCAGGAGTGACGTGGCAGAGGGTGGCACGGTCGTGTGAATCATGGAATGCTATGAAGGAGGCCTTTGTTCAGCAGTGGACTTAGGATGGCTGATTTGATTGATTGATTGATTGATAATATACTAGTTGCTACGCCCGCCGGGGGCGGGGGGGGGGAACGCGGTAACCTGCCAGAGGGGGGGAGGGAGAAGGTAGGCGCTGTGGCCTGGGTCAAGCGAGAGTGTGTGACCCAGGTCACAGCGCTTACCTTCTCTCCCCCCCCCCTCTGGCAGGTTACCGCGATCACCCCCGGCGGGCGTAGCAACTAGTATATTAAGACCATGTGATCTCTGTATCCCATTGTATCCCCTGAGGACGTCGAAACGCCGAGAATGAATTACCTACTTCTGAGTCTGGTGTTTTCTACGTTTCTATCATTATGGTTCCCGGACTCCAGCTTTTTTCGTACACAAACACACACACACACACACACACACACACACACACACGCCTCACAAGCCAGAGAACCGGGGTTCGATTCCCCGGCCGGGCGGAGATAAGTTGGGTTTGTCTCCTTTCACGTGTAGCCCCTGTTCACCTAGCAGCGAGTAGGCACGGGACGTTAATCAAGGAGTTGTGACCTTGCTGTCCCGGTGTGTGGTGTGTGAGTGGTCTCAGACCTACCCAGAGATCGGCTAATAAGGAGCTCTGAGCTCACTGCCGTAGGGTGGTGTCTGGCTGTCTCGACAGGGACTGCAGCAGATCCGAGGTGAATACACACACACTCACACACACACACACACACACACACACACACACACACACACACACACACACACACACACACCACACACACACACACACACACACACACACACACACACACACACACACACACACACACACACACACACACACACACACACATGTATATATACATACACACACACACACACATATATATATATATATATATATATATAAATATATATACATATATATATATATATATATATATATATATATATATATATATATACATACATACATACATATACCAAGGCTTTTTCCCCCTTCCAAGGGAGGTAGCCAAAAAGGGAAAGGCATAAAAACACTCCCACCCATTTCATCCCTAAATACACTCCACACCCCTCCCACCCTCCCTCTCATCTGAGTACCTCCTGGATGACGGGTCATCCCTGCACCCAGCCCACCGCCCTGGGTCAGAAGCAGTGTCGCAAGACACAGCACATCCACAGCAAGGCCGCTTCATTAAATCGGCGACCCCCCCCTCTTCGTCCCCCCTTGCATATAAGGAGAGGACGGGGAGAAATCCCTTCGGGCTGCGTCAAAATTTACTCACACATACTACCCCACCCCGCCCATTCCTCCTCATGCAATCACATCATCCATATACAACCATTCTCCACTCACCTCTGTGTAACGGGATGGGTGTAACGGTATCGTTACATCATCTCCATCCAACGTTACTTGTAGACACAAAATGTAACGGGGTCGTCACATCATCAGCAGAAAAGCTTCACTTGCACAAACACCTTTAAGTTTTTGTTCTTTATTTGTCGTATCTTGAACAACTTAGTTTACACACTATTACACAGTCTTGGGCTGTGTGAGCCAGTTTTCATGCCCGGAAATGATGAGTAGAGAAATTCTAGAGTTGCCCTCAATCGTGAACTTATTTTATTGTCTTGTTAGTCTGTTGTCCCACAAGGGTGGGGAAACTGCATTAATTACGTATTGATGTCTACTATCATACATGTTAATTATATATCCAGGGGAGGACCGTCAGTATACGTAATATCGTATGTCAGTACTGGGTGGCTACTAGATTGATCGCGTGTGTTCGTCTGTGTGTGTGTGTCGTTTGGTGGTCGACGGTGTTGTCGCGAAGCCAAAGGATTCATGTGTCGTCCTGTAGGGTCATCCTAAAGTGTCTTCCTGAAGGGTTATCCTGAAGTGTCGTCCTGAAGGGTCATCCAGAAGGGTCATCCTGAAGGGTCATCCTGAAGGGTGGTCCTGAAGTGTCATCCTGAAGGGTGGTCCTGAAGGGTCATTCTGAAGGGTGGTCCTAAAGGGTCGTCTTGAAGGGTCGTCTTGAAGGGTCATCCTGAAAGGTCATACTGAGGAGTTGTTCTGCGGTCTTGAGGGGTCCTGCGGTCCTTAGGGGTCCTGCGGTCCTGAGGGGTCCTGCGGTCCTGAAGGGTCCTGCGATTTTGAGGGGTCCTGCGGTCCTGAGGGGTCCAGCGGTTTTGAGAGGTCCTGCGGTCCTGAGGGGTCCTGCGGTCCTGAGGGGTCCTGCGGTCCTGAGGGGTCCTGCGGTCCTGAGGGGTCCTGCGGTCCTGAGGGGTCCTGCGGTCCTGAGGGGTCCTGCGGTCCTGAGGGGTCCTGCGGTCCTGAGGGGTCCTGCGGTCCTGAGGGGTCCTGCGGTCCTGAGGGGTCCTGCGGTCCTGAGGGGTCCTGCGGTCCTGAGGGGTCCTGCGGTCCTGAGGGGTCCTGCGGTCCTGAGGGGTCCTGCGGTCCTGGTGGGTCCTGCGGTCCTGAGGGGTCCTGCGGTCCTGGTGGGTCCTGCGGTCCTGAGGGGTCCTGCGGTCCTGGGGGGTCCTGCGGTCCTGAGGGGTCCTGCGGTCCTGTGGGGTCCTGCGGTCCTGGGGGGTCCTGCGGTCCTGAGGGGTCCTGCGGTCCTGAGGGGTCCTGCGGTCCTGAGGGGTCCTGCGGTCCTGAGGGGTCCTGCGGTCCTGGGGGGTCCTGCGGTCCTGAGGGGTCCTGCGGTCCTGGGGTGTCCTGCGGTCCTGGGGGGTCCTGCGGTCCTGGGGCGTCCTGCGGTCCTAGGGGGTCCTGCGGTCCTGGGGTGTCCTGCGGTCCTGAGGTGTCCTGCGGTCCTGGGGTGTCCTGCGGTCCTGATGGGGTCCTGCGGTCCTGAGGGGTCCTGCGGTCCTGAGGGGTCCTGAGGGGTCCTGCGGTTCTGAGGGGTCCTGCGGTCCTGAGGGGTCCTGCGGTTCTGAGGGGTCCTGCGGTTCTGAGGGGTCCTGCGGTCCTGAGGGGTCCTGCGGTCCTGAGGGGTCCTGCGGTCCTGGGGGGGTCCTGCGGTCCTAGGGGGTCCTGCGGTCTTTGGGGGTCCTGCGGTCGTGGGGGGTCCTGCGGTCGTGGGGGGTCCTGCGTTCCTGGGGGTTCCTGCGGTCCTGAGGGGTCCTGTGGTCCTGGGGGTTCCTGCGGTCCTGAGGGGTCCTGCGGTCCTGAGGGGTCATGCGGTCCTGAGGGGTCCTGCGGTCCTGAGGGGTCCTGCGGTCCTGAGGGGTCATGCGGTCCTGAGGGGTCATGCGGTCCTGAGGGGTCATGCGGTCCTGAGGGGTCCTGCGGTCCTGAGGGGTCCTGCGGTCCTGAGGGGTCCTGCGGTACCTGAGGGGTCCTGCGGTCCTGAGGATCCCTGCGGTCCTGAGGTTTCCTGCGGTCCTGAGGGGTCCTGCGGTCCTGTGGGGCCTGCGGTCCTGAGGGGTCCTGCGGTCCTGGGGGGTCCTGCGGTCCTGGGGGGTCCTGCGGTCCTGTGGGGTCCTGCGGTCCTGGGTGTCCTGCGGTCCTGAGGGGTCCTGCGGTCTTGGGGGGTCCTGCGGTCTTGGGGGGTCCTGCGGTCCTGGGGTGTCCTGCGGTCCTGAGAGGTCCTGCGGTCCTGGGGGGTCCTGCTGTCCTGAGGGGTCCTGAGGGGTCCTGCGGTCCTGAGGGGTCCTGCGGTCCTGAGGGGTCCTGCGGTCCTGAGGTGTCCTGCGGTCCTGGGGGGGTCCTGCGGTCCTGGTGGGTCCTGTGGTCCTGGGGTGTCCTGCGGTCCTGGGGTGTCTTGTGGTCCTGGGGGGTCCTGCGGTCCTGGGGGGTCCTGCGGTCCTGAGAGGTCCTGCGGTCCTGGGGGGTCCTGCGGTCCTGGGGGGTCCTGCGGTCCTGAGGGGTCCTGCGGTCCTAGTGGGTCATGCGGTCCTGAGGTGTCCTGCGGTCCTTAGAAGTCCTGCGGTCCTGAGGGGTCCTGCGGTCCTGGGGGGTCCTGCGGCCCTGGGGGTTCCTGCGGTCCTGGGGGGTCCTCCAGTCCTGGGGGGTCCTGCGGTCCTGGGTGGTCCTGCGGTCCTGGAGGGTCCTGCGGTCCTGGGGTGTCCTGCGTCCTGAGGGGTCCTTCTGTCCTGAGGGGTCCTGAAGGGTGAGAACTGGATTCACAAATGGTCCCACATACCGATAACGAGCCCTTTTAGTGAAATCCGGGCGACTCTGAAATATTGATATCTGAATGTTGGTTTATGAGAATCACGTTGGGAACCATACAACTGAAGTGCATTGTTATATATAACGTAATTCATTTCCATGACTGATTGTCTATCTATATCTATATCTAACTATATATCTAAATCTATCTATATCTATGTCTGCCTGCCTGCCTGCCTGTCTGCCTGCTTGTCTCTGTCTGTCTTTCTGTCCGCCTGCCTGCTGTCTGTCTGTCTATCTGTCTGTCTGCCTTCCTGCCTGCTTGCCTGTCTGCCTGTCTGTCTTTCTGTCTTTGCCTATCTGACTGTCTGTCTGTCTGTCTAGCTATCTAGCTATATTTCTTAGGACTATGAGTAGGTATAGTGCAATTGGAAGACTGGATAGAAGAGCACACTCAAAGTGGAAATACAAAATTAAGATTACCAGACTAGTGGAAAAAATAAGCTCAGTTAAATCTGACAAGGATATCTTGATGAATTGAGAAAAAAAATGAACGAGACGTTTAAAAGATGTTTTCTCTCGGTATTTACAAAAGAGAAGAGAGATGCGATACCTGACCTCAAGAAGGATGATGCAGACATAGTCATCGTATTAAAACCGTAGAGGAGGATTTGTAGATATTAATTTAAATTAGACAAATTTAGATTTAGGAGAGAAATACGCAGGAACTAGTTTACTAATAGAGTGGTGAGCGACTAGAATAGACTTAGTAACCATGTAGTGAGACCTGAAACTACTAGTTGTTTTAAAAGAAGGTTAGATATTTTTGTGGATGGGGATAAAGGTGTTAATGGACTTGGAACTGCCTAGTGTAGGCCTTATGGTCTCTTGCAGTCTCCTTTACTCTTATATTCCTATGTTCTCTCTTTTCTTCTGTTGTTCTCTCTCTTGGTGGTCTTTAATAAGGCGCTATTCACACTAGCGGTTTCAATTATAGTATGAATGAATGGAAGCGTTCACAAAAATTCACGGTTCTCCCTTGACTATGCAATAACTCCGTGGTTTCCATGCGGTTCAAACCGGTAATATGAACAGGGCCTAACTCAGGGAGATTCTTAATGCTTTTTTGTGTCTTTTAAGTAGAGGTATGCCTTACTAACCTATCTCTTTGGGATCTATTTATGGATTCTACTTGGCAGCTTAGCATGAGCTGAAACAAAGACAGACTTAAGCAGGTAGAAAAAGACAGACATCAAATTTAGACACAGATAGACGAAGAAAAAGGTAAGGACAAAGGCGCATAGACTGATATATAGACAGACAGACAGACAGGCAGAGAGAAAAGAAGAGAAAAAAAAGAGACAGAAGGAGAAAGTGAAAGAGAAAGGGGAAGATAGAAAAAGGGAAGGACAGAGAAAGGGAAGGACAGAGAAAGGGAAGGACAGAGAAAGGGAAGGACAGAGAAAGGGAAGGACAGAGAAAGGGAAGGACAGAGAAAGGGGAGACAGAGAAAGGGAAGGACAGAAAGAAAGGAAAATACAGAAAGGAAAAGAGAGAGAGAGAAAGGGAGAGACAGAAAAATGGAAATATAGAGAGAGAAAGGGAAAGGAAAAAAAAAAAAAGACATAAGCACACACACAGGTCTAAATCACCACCCGCACAGTCCTAACAATCTTGTGAGGCCCCAGTTAAAACAATTGTTAATATGAGTGCGAATATATACCAAATATAATGATTTATTGATATATGTTGTTGTTAATCACACCACCAGCAAATAAGTAATTGACAACCAGGTCGAACAACGAGTACAAACAAATCAATGTTTGAATTGGACAGTGTGAACAAAATGGTAAATTAAACATATAAATAGGTGTCGGGTTGCTCAAGTTGGTGCACAAGCATATGTGAACATATGTACACACTTATGTGCACATGCGTAAGAAAGTACACATAAATTCTCCCTCTCTCTCTCTCTCTCTCTCTCTCTTTCACACACATACACACACAGTCACACACACTCTCTCTCTCTCTCTCTCACACACACACACACACACACACACACACACACACACACACACACACACACACACACACACACACACACACACACACACACACACACACACACACACACACACACACACACACACACACACACACACACACACACACACACACACACACACACACACACACACACACACACACACACACACACACACACACACAGAGCACGCTCGATTACACAGACCTATTGATTGCTCTGTTCCTTGTAATCAGTATTCGGGTTATTTATGGCATTTTTCAACAGATAAAAGTTTTTAATTTCCTTTTTGGAAGAAGTATATGTGGAACACGCCGCTGCGTCATTTAGTGGACCATTCCACTTATTGCATTGTGGTAAAGTATTGTTTTGGTACGTTAAGGTTCCTTACCATGTCACGATGTTTCATAACTTTGAGCTTTGCTTCAAACCGTTTCATTGTTTTTTTTTTTTTCATTTTTCATATTCAGCATTAAAGGAAACAGTCTGGTATTTCTGTGATTTATGTCCTGCGATTTATTGTTGATATTGTTACAAATGTTATGTTTTGTAATTATTATTTTTGTTATCGATTCATTTGATTTATTAATTTGTTTATGTCTACATTTATTTGTGTATATAATTTTTGTTTGTTTATTTCTTCATTTATTCATCTGTAAATTTATATTAATTTTTTTAATCAGCTTCTCTAATAACTTGTTATTCATTTATCTATTTTGATGACAATGAGCCATCCACCATTGGCTGTTGTAGGCTGATAGTCATACAGGCTATATCATACAAATAGGGATGTTTATTCACTGAGGTTGTCTTTGTACTCAAAGGTTGTGGATCAACAAGCCTGTTTATTATCAGATTAAATAATTCTCCATTATAGTATGAGGAAAATAAATAAACAGAAAAATAAATATATTTGACATTCAACTATATAATTATGTTAAAACTGTCAAGGAGGTTAATTAGTACAAGTTCAGTAAAGAGTACGTATTCCTTGATATTTCATACTAATTACCATCTCATCCTCATTGCTGTCTGTGTTTGAAGAAATATCATATTCTGAAAAAAAATGTGCGATTATATTTTGAGAATAAAGGAAATATAATTTTTGAAAATATGTCTTTATATATTAAGGACAGAAGAGATATTGCTTAAAAAAAAAAAAAAAAAAAAAAAAAAACGTGTGCACATATTTTGAGAAAAAATGTGTGTGTTCGTAGCCTGTGAACGTTTTAATCTTCATGTAAATTCTAGTTGTGACCCATGTGAGTGCCTAAGATGTGCTCAAGATAATCACCTCAATGTTGATTTCCGAAAATAATTGTTGCCTCGAGTCACAAAGGATTATAAAGGCGGAGCATGCCGACAGGAGACCTTTGGTCCATATCTTGGTCGGATGCGAAAAAAAATCATAATAGTAATAAATGAATAAATAAAAACTATAATAACGTAAATAACATATAAAATACATAAATAAATTCATAAACAAACAGGTAAATAGTAAATAATAATATATTGACATATAACTAATAATAAATAAAAATCAAACAAACATATGATAAAAAAACAAAAACAAATAATATGAAATAAATTATAATCATAACAGCATCTTGCTTAGGTGTTTATCTAAATGATTCTTAAAAGCTTCGAACTGAACTACATTGCACTACCTGTAAAGTAGATGATAACCATCACAGCATCTTGCTTAGGTGTTTATCTAAATGATTCTTAAAGCTTCGAACTGAACTACATTGCACTGCCTCTGCAGGAAGTTGCATCCAATGGAAACCGAAAACCCCACAGAAGCTTCCTACAGACATTTCTAGGAAGAAACTTTGATCTCGTGTCTGTTCTATTAGTGTGTGGAACTGTTTGTCTCTGTCTGTCCCTGTCTCTCTGTCTCTGTCTCTGTCTCGGTATGTCTGTCTATATGTCTGTCTGTCTGTCTGTCTGTCTGTCTGCCTACCTCTCTCTCCTCTCTCTCCTTTCTCTCTCTCCTCTCCTCTCTCTCCTCTCCTCTCTCTTCCACTCCGTCTCTCTCCTACTCTGTCTCTCCTACTCTGTCTCTCCTCTCTCTCCTCTCTCTCTCTCTCTCTCTCTCTCTCTCTCTCTCTCTCTCTCTCTCTCTCTCTCTCTCTCTCTCTCTCTCTCTCTCTCTCTCTTTCTCT
>NW_027467492.1:372500-378498 GCF_046742065.1 Oratosquilla oratoria
GTCCGAAGAGTTCAAAGAAGAGTTTTCGAACTAAAGTTTAAGTAAAGAGTTGAGTTTTTGTCGAGAGCTGAGACAGCGACGCCGCAGTTAGAAGAACGTTCTAGAATTAAGTGCAGAGGACTGTATTGGCCGAGGTATATCCTTTTACAGGAAATAGATGTAACTCGTCTAGATTGCCCAAGGTGTCTTTGGTTTGTGATACGGTGGTTCTAAGTGAGCTTGTGGATAGGATTTATCTCTGTTTTCTCTCTTTCTCTCTCTTTCTCTCTCTCTCTCTCTCTCTCTCTCTCTCTCTCTCTCTCTCTCTCTCTCTCTCTCTCTCTCTCTCTCTCTCTCTCTCTTTCTCTGTCCATTCTCTCTAATTTTATTTTATTTTCTCTCTCTCCTGTCTCGTTTTCTCTATCTCTCTCCTTTCTATATATGGAAGTAATAGGATAAATTATTTGATAGGGAAAGAATAGAAAGAATAAACAGACAGAAGAAGCTGCGTGCGAATTGGTGATAAAGAGCACGTAATGGAATGAAAATAGAGCAGAAGGATTTCGATGAGGAGGAAGTGGAACGGAGAGAGTAAGGAAGAAGAAGAAAAGGAATTGAGGGAAGGGGTTAAAGGAACGAGGAAGAGGACACAGACGAAGGAGACTCTCAAACGGAGAAGTGAGAGTTAGGCCGGCCACACACGTGTAGTTTAAACTAACAGTTATAACTGTTCAGTTATAACTGTCAGTTGAAACTGCACGTGTGTGGGTATATCAGTATCACTGAGACACCCACTTATGTGCAGATTCAACTGACAGTTATAATTGAACAGTTGTAACTGTCAGTTTTAAACTGCACATGTGTGGATATATCTGTATCGTTGAGATACCCACACATGTGCAGTTTCAACTGACAGTTATAACTGTTTCAGTTATAACTGTCAGTTGAAACTGCACGTGCGTTGGTATATCAGTATCACGGAGATACCCAGACACGTGAAGTTTAAACTTACAGTTATAACTGAGCAGTTGTAACTGTCAGTTTAAAACTGCACGTGTGTGGATATATCTGTATCGTTGAGATACCCACACATGTGCAGTTTCAACTGGACAGTTTAAATGTCAGTTTAAACTGCACAATGTGTGGGTATTTCAGTATCACTGAGATACCCACTCACGTGTAGTTTCAACTGACAGTTATAACCTGAACAGTTGCAACTGCCAGTTGAAACTGCAGAAGACCTGCAGGGTCAAGGGTCATCCTGAAGGGCAGAAGGTTCCTGAAGGGTCGTCAGATCAAGGGTCATCCTGAAGGGTCGTCCCAGATGGGTCATCCTGAAGGGTCGGCGTGAAGGGTCATCCTGAACGGGTGGTCCTGAAAGGTCATCCTGAAGGGTCATTCTGAAGAGTCATCCTGAAGGGTCGTCAGATGGGTCATCCAGAAGGGTCGTCCAGATGGGTCATCCTGAAGGGTCGTCCTGAAGGATCATCCTGAAGGGTCGTCCTGAAAGGTCATCCTGAAAGGTCATCCTTAAGGGTCGTCCTAAAAGGTCGTCCTGAAGGGTCATGAAGGGTCGTCCTGAAGGGTCATCATGAAGGGTTGTCCTGAAGATTCGTCTTGAAGGGTCGTCCTGAAAGGTCCTGAAGGGTCATCCTGAAGGGTCGTCCTAAAGGATCATCTTGAAGGGTCGTCCTAAAGGGTCATCCTGAAGGGTAGTCCTCAGGGGTCATCCTGAAGGGTCGTCCTGAAAGGGTCATCCTGAAGGGTCATCCTGAAGGGTCGTCCAGAATGGTCTTCCTAAAGAGTCGTCCTCATGCGGCATCCAGAAGGGTCATGCTGAGAGGTCGTCCTTAATAGTCATCCTGATGGGTTGTCCTGATGGATCTTCCTGAAAGGTCATCCTGAAGGGTCGTCCTGAAGTGTCATCCTGAATGGTCATCCCGAAGGATCGTCCTGTAGGGTCATCCTGAAGGGTCATCCTGAAGGGTCATCCTGAAGGTTCGTCCTGAAGGGTCTTCCTGAAAGGTCGTCCTCAAGGGTCGTCCTCAAGGGTCCTCCTGAAGGGTCATCCTGAAGGGTCGTCCAGAAGGGTCTTCCTGAAAGGTTATCCTGAAGAGTCGTCCTGAAGGGTCATCCTGAAGGATCACCCTGATGGGTAATCCTGAAGTCTCGTCCTGAAGGCTCATTCTGAAGGGTCGTCCTGAAAAGTCACCCTGAAGGTTGATGGGTCGTCCAGAAGGGTCATCCTAAAGGCTCGTCCTGAAGGGTCATCCTGAAGGGTCATCCTGAAGGGTCATCCTGAAAGGTCATCCTGAAGGGTCGTCCTGAAGGGTCATGCTGAAGATTCGTCTTGAATGGTCGTCCTGAAAGGTCCTCAAGGGTCATCCTAAAGGACCATCCTAAAGGGTCATCCTGAAGGGTAATCCTAAAGGGTCATCTTGAATGGTCGTCTTGAAGGGTCTTCCTGAAGAGTCGTCCTGAAGGGTCATCCTGAAGGGTAATCCTGAAGGGTCGACTTGAAGGGTCATCCTGAAGGGTCGTCCTGAATGGTCATCCTGAAGGGTCATCCTGAAGTGTGGTCCTGAAGGGTACTACTGAATGGTCATCCTGATGGGTCGTCCTGAAGGGTATTCCTGAAGGTTCGTCCTGAAGGGTCATCCTGAAGGTTTATCTTAAAGGGTCGTCATGAAGGGTGATCCTGAAGGGTCATTCTGAAGGGTTGTCCTGAAAGGTCGTCCTGAAGGGTCATCCTGAAGGGTCATCCTGAAGGGTCGTCCTGGAAGGTCATCCTAAAGGGTATTCTTGAAGGGTCGTCCTTAGGGGTCATCCTGAAGAGTCGTCCTGAAGGGTCATCCTGAAAGGTTGTCCAGAAGGGTCGTCCTGAAAGGTCATCCTGAAGGGTCATCCCTAAAGGCCAGCCTGAAGGGTCGTTCTGAAGGATCATCCTAAAGGGTCCTCATGAAGGATCGTCCTGAAGGGTCTTCCTAAAGAGTCGTCCTGAAGGGTCATCCTGAAGGGTCATCCTGAAAGGTCGTCCTGAAGGGTGGTCCTGAAGGGTACTACTGAATGGTCATCTTGAAGGGTCGTCCTGAGGGGTATTCCTGAAGGGTCGTCCTGAAGGGTCATCTTAAAGGGTCATTCTGAAGGGTGATCCTAAAGGGTCATTCTGAAGGGTTGTCCTGCAAGGTTGTCCTGAAGGGTCATCCTGAAGGGTCGTCCTGAAAGGTCATCCTGAAGGGTATTCCTGAAGGGTCGTCCTTAGGGGTCATCCTGAAGAGTCGTCCTGGAGGGTCATCCTGAGAGGTCGTCCTGGAAGGTCATCCTGAAGCGTCATCCTTTTTGGTCGTCCTGTTTGATCCTGAAGGGTCATTCTGAAGGGTCATCCTGAAGGGTCGTCCTGAAGGGTCATCCTAAAGGGTCATCCTGAAGGGCCATCCTGAAAGGTCATCCTGAAGAGTCGTCCTGAAGGGTGGTCCTGAAAGGTCATCCTGAAGGGTCATTCTGAAGGGTCATCCTTAAGGGTCAAGGGTCATCCTGAAGGGTCGTCCAGATGGGTCATCCTGAAGGGTCGCACTAGATGGGTCATCCTGAAGGGTCGCACTAGATGGGTCATCCTGAAGGGTGGTCCTGAAAGGTCATCCTGAAGGGTCATTCTGAAGGGTCGTCCTTAAGGGTCGTCCTGAAGGGTCATGAATGGTCATCCTGAAAGGTCGTTCTGAAGATTCGTCTTGAAGGGTCGTTCTGAAAGGTTCTTGAAAGGTCATCCTTCTGAAGGGTCGTCTTAAAGGATCATCATGAAGGGTCGTCCTGAAGGGTAGTCCTCTGGAGTCGTCCACACTGGTCGACCTGAAAGGGTCAACCTCAAGGGTCAAGCTGAAGGGTCGTCCTGATGTTTCTTCCTGAATGGTCTTCCTGAATTGTCGTCCTTAAGGGTCATCCTGAAGGGTCGTCCTGAAGAGTCATCCTGATAAAGGGCTCATCCTGAAGTGTCATCCTGAAGGGTCATACCTAAAGGGTCCGTCCCCTGAAAGGGTCATCCTAAATAGTCATCCTGAAGTGGTCGTCCAAAAGGGTCTTCCCTGAAAGGTTATCCTGAAAGAGTCGTTCTTGAAGGGTCATCCTGAAGGGATCCGAAATGAAGGGTCATCCTAAAGGAGTCACCCTTAAGGGTTTAATGGGTCAATCTGAAGGGTCACCCTTACGGGTAAAGGGTATTCCTGAAGGGGTCGTCCAGTAGGGTCATCATAAAGGGTCGTCCTTAAGGTTCATCCTTAAGGGTCGTCCTGAAGGGTCGTCCTAATGGGTTGTCCTGAAGGAGTCATTCTGAAGGGTCGTCCTGGATGGTCATCCTGAAGGATCGTCACTGAAGCGTCATCCTTAAGTGTCCTCCAGAAGGGTCATTCTGATGGTTCGTCCTGAATGGTCATCCTGAAGGGGTTGTCCTAAAGGGTCATCCTGAAGGGTCGTCCTGAACGGTTCCTGAAATGTCATCATGAAGGGTCGTCTTCTTAAAGGCTTATCCAGAAGGGTCATCCTGAAGGGTCGTCCTGAAAGGTCGTCCTGAAGGTTCATTCCTGAAAGGTCATCCTAAAGGTTCATCCTTGAAGGTCTCGGCCTGAAGAGTCTCGTCCTGAAGGGTCATCCTGCTGTCATGATCGTCCTGAAGGGTCATCCTGAAGGGTCGTCCTGAAGAGTACTACTGAATGGTCATCCTGAAGGTGCATCCTGAAAGGTCGTCCTGTAGGGTATTCATGAAGGTTCGTCCTGAAGGCTCATCTTAAAGGGTCGTCCTGAAGGGTGATCCTAAAAGGTCATTCTGAAGGGTGGTCCTAAAGGGTCATCCCTGAAGGATCGTCCTGTAAGGTCATTATGAAGGGTATTCCTGCACGGTCGTCCTTAATGGTCATCCTGAAGAGTCGTCCTGATTGGGTCATCCTGAAAAGGTCGTCCTGAAGGGTCGATCCAAAAGGTTCGTCCTGAAAGCGTCATCCTGAATGGCTCATCCTGCAAAGGCCATCCTGAGGGTCGTCCTGAAGGGTCATCTTGAAAGGGTCCTCATAAAAGGTTCGTCATCCTGAAGGGTCTTCCTGAAGAGTCGTCCTGAAGGGTCATCCTGAAGGGTATTCCCGGATGGGTATTCCTGGAAAGATTCGTCCTGAAGGGTACTACTAAATTGGTTATCCTGAAGGGTCGTCCTTGAAGGGTATTCCTGAAGGGTCATCTTAAAAGGGTTCGTCCTGATGGGTAATCCTGAAGGGTCCACTCTGAAGGGGTTGCTGTCCTGAAAGGTCGTCCTGAAGGGTCATCCTTGAAGTGTCATCCTGAAGAGTATTCCTGACGGGTCGTCCTTAGGGGTCATCCTGAAGAGTTGTCCTGAAGGGTCATACTGAAAGGTTTCATCCTGAAAGGTCATCCTGAAGGGTAATCCTGAAGAGTTCGTCCTGAAAGGGTGTTCTGAAGGGTCATCCTGAAGGGATCTGTCATGATGGGTCGTCCTGAAGGGTCATCCTAAAGGGTCATCTTGAAGGGTCGTCCTGAAAGGTCCATCTTGATGGGTCGTCTTCAAGTGTAGTCCTCATGGGTAATCCTAAGGGGTCGTCATGAAGGGTTATCCTGAAGGGTAGTCCTAAAGGAAAAAAAAAAAAAAAATGGTCGTTCCTGAATGGTCATCCTGAAGGGTGGTCCTGAAGGGGCCTCCTGTAGGTTCGTCCTCAAGGGTCATCCTGATAGGGTCATTCTAAAGGGTCATCCTGAAGGGTCATACTGAAGGGCCATCCTGAAGGGTAGTTCTGAAGGGGTTCGTTTTGAAGGTTCATCCTATGGGTCTTCCTGAAGGTTCACTGTGAAAGGGTCGTCGTGATGGGTAGTCCTTGAAGGGATCTTCCTGAAGGAGTCGTCCTGCCTGAAGGGTCGTTTCACCACCCCTAGTCACCACTGATCACCACCACTGTCGGTTCTCGATGTTTACACTTAAAATTTGATCTTATGTAATATCACTCGTCTCAAGGCCCCTTGCCTT
>NW_027467493.1:0-5000 GCF_046742065.1 Oratosquilla oratoria
TGGTTCGTACCTGTGCTGACCAGGTATCAACAAAGTCTTATGCAAACTGTGTAGGACTATGATGGAGGGCACTGTGATGTTTTTTCTTCACCACCTTGTTGATTAGGTGCCACATGGTGCCAACGCTCGTTTGATGGTTAATGCTGTCCGTTAGTTTTTTTCCAGGAATCCGTTTGAACACAACGCTGTAGAGCAACTAAGTCATCTCTTGATAGTTGATACTGGTATAGAGTCTCTGGACTTGGTCTTCTCTGAAAGGCAAGGCCATCCTCCATCGCTTTCCTCTCCGCCTGAACGATGTGGTTGTCTAGTGTCCAAGTGTGTGTACTCGGATGACGTGTGATGTGTGGCTTTTTGACGTATTGGGTGTAGAAAGTATGTGTGGCGTTAACGAGGAAGGAATATAACTGTTCAGGACAGTGGTGGTTAAATGTGGGTAGGAGGTTTGTCATGTATGAAATATATATGGGACAGTACTTGGGTGGGAGTACGATGCGTGTACGGGTATGCACTGGGGATGGCGTGGTAGGAAGGGTGTATTGGACGCTAAGTGCTACGTGGTCGGAGAATAGTGTCGGAATCGTTGAACACCGGACTTGGGAGGCCACCAATCCAAACGTAAGGACGTGATCCAAGGTATCACCTCGAGCATGTGTGGCGCCAGCCGTGTCCCAGCGAGTTAGCCTGTTGCTTTGAATGCACTCCAGAAGTCGAGTCCCGTTGCGATTTATAATGCCTGGGAGATCTAGAGCAGGGTGTCGACTATCAAAATCTCCTAGATAAATCATACCGTGGGTGGTGGGGTGTGGAAGTGTAGCTGGATTCAGGACGTTTGCCGCAGCGTACACATTGCATAACCTTATGGTACCGGAGCCAACTGTTTACTCTAGAAGCTGATAAGTCGTGTTATTGTCCACAGAATTTTGAAGAAAGCTATGTTGGACGGTGGTGTGGACATACGTAATTAATCCGTTTCGGATCTGATGTACATACGATATGTATTGGTTGAGCAAAGGTGCATCCCTATTTGGTGGAGCGAGGCCTATAAATGCTTCCCGTATGAAGATAATGTCTGGGTGGTGACAGTGCACGTACCCTTTAAGTGCTGTACGTTTGGCCCAGTTTGTGATACCGCAGGCGTTCCATGAGATGACGTGTAGCTTCATTTGATTATTGAATTTTAGTTCTATGGTATCGGCGACCAAGTGATGAAGAAGTGGTGGTTCGGGCGGCTGTGGAGGTATGAGCAACGGTGGTGGTTCGGCCGGCAGTGGTGGTGTGGGGGGTAGTGGTGGGGGGGGGTCACTGGGTGTTGTGTCACGTAGGGGAGACTCCCTGTGTGGGGTTGCAATTAGATTGCCGAATCTAGCAGCAATGAAATCCATCTTCTCCGTGATGGTGCTAATGGTGTAAATAATTACCTGTTGCAATCCAACCAACGAGTTCAGTGTCACCTCACACGTGGCCTGTTTTTTAACCAAACTATCCAGGCACGTTTCGATTGCATCGAAACGTGCGGTCATTGTCGCGACCCAAGTCTTAAGGGCTGCCACTGCATCGCGAAGTGCAGCTACTTGCTTGGAGTCCGAGAAGGCAGTAGAGGTAGAGTGGAGGTTACCGACGGAGGGAGGAGGTGGTGGTGACTCAGTGTGACCCGTGTGTTTAACAACCGGTGCATTGGTGGTTTGCTGACGCTTTGCACAACCATGACAGGCGTTGACCCCTGTCTGATGACATCGTGGACATTTCCAGCACAAGGTGTTTGGTGGGGGAGGCTGGGATTGTGATGAAGCCGAGTCAGAGGTAGCAGCAGTTGGTGGAGGGGCGCGGTGTGAACAAGTGCGGGAGTCATGAGGGCCCGAACACCATGCACACCGTTCGGTCGCTGCGCAATACCGTGAGATATGACCGATGCCCCAGCACCGATAACACCATGGCTGTTCGTCTTTCATCCTACGAAGTTCACAGGGTGGTAGGCATGGAAGGAAGCTGAAGTAGACACTCGGTGGTGGTGGCTTTATAAGGCTCCAAGTCACTACCAGGCGGTTGATGAGTGTGTCATTATGGTGGAATCTTTTGACTGAGTGGGTGCCCGGCAGCTCTTTGGTCAAGGCTAGTTAAGAGGTATGTGGGATATTTGCGAGGCCTTTCCTGTGAGTCCTGAGCCTCAAGATAGATGGACAGTACCTCTCCTTTCGTAACGCTGTTGACAATATCTGTGCGGTTACGAGAGATGTAAACAAACTGAGATGTAATAGCTGCCATCTTCACCTCAGCTAGTTTACGGCCAAGTTTGAAGGTTTTGTTTATTTCATTCAGCCATCGAAGCTTTATGTCCACTGAGGGGTTAGTCTTGAACCGGAACTTTATATAGTCAGCCCTGGGAGCAAATGCTGGGGATGGAGGGTCACGCAGCGATGAGGTCCCCCTTATGGGTGCCTCCTGTGCTATAGGGCGTGGATCGCTGTGGTCTGATGTAGATATGCTGCCCTGGGAAGTAGATGTCTCAAATTGTTTTGAGGATTTGGCAGCAGCTGAAAAAGGCGCACTATTGCTGTCCGAGGTGTGGGTTATGGAACGTTTGGGAGTAGTTGAGGGGCGTGACGTGTCTAGCGCAGACATTGGAGCTAGTGGGTCACGGAGTTCGTGTCTAGGTAGTCGTGGCCAGTGACTGTCTTCCTTACTCATCTCATCCTCATCGCTCAATGCTAGGTCGGCCTCAATGGCCTCGAGGGAGATTGGGCCAGAAGGTTCCATGCTGCCTACCTTGGTAGGTAGGCAGATTGGGCTCAAGGGTGTGACGTAAAATTACTGTGGTGGTTGATGTGACATATCTACGTCACACCAGCCCCAGTGCGCATGCGCAATAATGGCAACCCCTGACAGGGATTGTTTGGCCAGGTAGGACTGAACTTTTCCCAATTCTACAGCCTAAGTCCAAGCACCACGGATTCCCAAATTTTGTCTGGTTATGCACTGTACCTTTATATCGTTCTCTGCGACTGCTGGTGGGTGGTTGCAGCGTAGATTCTGGATTTTTTTTTTCCAAAATCGGTAGAGCTCTCTCTACACGTCTGCTTGCGTTGGCCCTCTAGCGGCGAGTGGGTTTCAGTAAGAGTGGAGGAGGTGGAGGAGGAAGAGGAAGAGGAAGAGGAGAAAGTAGGAAGAGGGGAAGGAGGAGGAGGAATAGGAGAAGGTAGGAAGACGAGGAAGAAGAGGTAGAGAAAGAGGAGGAGGAAGAGGAAGAAGAAGAGGAAGAGGAGGAATAGGAGAAGGAATAGGAAGAGGAGGAGGAGGAAGAGGAAGAGGAAGAGGAAGAGGAGGAGGAAGAGGAGGGGATAGGAAAAAGAGGTAGGAAGAGGAGACAGAAAAAAGAGGTTGGAAGAGGAGGAGGAGGAGAAAGAGGAAGAGGAGGAGGAAGAGGAGTAGGAGAAAAAGGAAGAAGAGTAGGAGGTAGGAAGAGAAAATGGAGGAGGAAGGGATGGAGAAAGAGGGGGAGGAAGAAAAAGAAGAGGAGGAGGTACAAAGGGAAAATGGAGGAAGTGGAAGAGAAAGAGGAGGAGGAGAAGGAGGAAGAGGAGGAAGAAGAGGAGGAGATAGGAAGAAGAAGAAGAGGAGTTATAGGAAGAGGAGAAATAGAAAGAGGGGGAGGAAGAGGAAGAGGTAGGAGGAGATGGAAGAGGAGGAGGAGGAGGAAGAGGAGGAAAGGGAGAAGGGGAAAGAGGAAGAGGAAATGGAGGAGATAGAAGAGAAAGAAGAAGAGGAGGAGGACGAGGAGGAGGAGGAGGAGATCAAGAGAGGTCACTGACCTTCTTCCCATCGTTTGACCTGATTTCCTTCACGAGGAAATGACTCTACCTACTGTAGGAGTAGATCCTGCTGCAGTTCTCGTAAAACACAAACACGTTGGGTCACATACATACATAAAGTCTTGATTAAATTCTTCATTGCAAACACGAAAAAACACACACACGTACACACGCAGAAAATGCATACACACACGCACGCGCACACGCATACACACACACACACACACACACACACACACACACACACACACACACACACACACACACACACACACACACACACACACACACACACACACACACACACACACACACACACACACACACACAGACGGTTCGATGGAGCAGTGGTACTGTTCGCAATCTATTATGTAGCGGACTGAGTTTGATTCCCACTCAAGGATGAAATAATTTCAGCATCGCTTCACTGAGAGCAGGCACTCCAACTCTCGTGGGCAAGGAGTTGTGTGTGTGTGTGTGTGTGTAGGTGTGTGTGTGTGTGTGTAGGTGTGTGTGTGTGTGTGTGTGTGTGTGTGTGTGTGTGTGTGTGTGTGTGCGTGCGTGCGTGCGTGTGTGTGTGTGTGTGTGTGTGTGTGTGTGTGTGTGTGTGTGTGTGTGTGTGTGTGTGTGTGTGTGTGTGTGTGTGTGTGTGTGTGTGTGTGTGTGTGTGTCTGTGTGTAAGGACACAGCATTACCCATAGATCAGGCATATATGAACTCCGAACTCTCATCCAAGATGGTAATTGTTGTCCAACACGTGATCCAAGACTATGGTGAATCACATACACACACACACACACACACACACACACACACACACACACACACACACACACACACACACACACACACACACACACACACACACACACACACACACACACACACACACACACACACACACACACACACACACACACACACACACACACACACACGTAAACGTAGTGTTCACTACTGCTGCTACAGCGGTCTGAATTCGAATCCCGCCAAGGGCTGAAATAATTTCAGTATCGCTGCGCTGCGAGTCGTTACTTCAACTCTCGTGGGCGGGGAGTTGTGCGTGCGTGCGTGTGTGTGTGTGTGTGTGTGTAATGTCACAGCATTACCCATAGATCGATCATATATAAGCTCTGAGCTTTCTTCCTTACAGATACTTACAGACACTTACAGAAGGCTTCTGGAAGAGGC
>NW_027467493.1:7500-12500 GCF_046742065.1 Oratosquilla oratoria
TGAACAAATCAATATCAACATGTAAGACATGGACATATGAAACCCGATTATGTCTCCCGGAAGCATTAAAGGGAATAATGTAATGACGTAACAGCGCAGTAACGTAAACCTAAGCAAGATGCTGTAATGACTATCATTTATTTCATATTATTTGTTTGTTTTGTTATAATTTGTCCGTTTGTTTATTATTACTTAATTGATTCTCATTTATTACTAGTTATATGTTAATTTATTATTTACTATTTACCTGTTTGTTAATTATCTAATTATACCTATGCATTTTTATGTATTCTATTTGTTATTTACATTATTTTAGTTTTTATTTATTCATTTATTTATTTATCATTATTATGATTTTTTTCGCATCCGACCTAGATATGGACCAAAAGGTCTCCTGTCGGCATGCTTCGCCTTTGTAATCCTTTGTAACTGGTCAGTCCCTCGGTGGATCTAAACCTACTCAGTGATGGATAAAGGAGAAGAGTTTTATCATTTTGTCTTAGATTATAAGGCGTATTCATCATAATTTGTGTAGGGAAGGATGTAATGGGTTAGGACAATTAATTATGCAGACAAACTTTTGTGTCCATACAGAGGCCGGATGGTAAAATAGATAAATAAACAAAATAAAATAGATAAAGGAAGAAATGAATAAATAAATTAGATAGAAATAGAAATAAAAATAAAACGAATTAGAGTAAACAGATGTATAGAATAAAATGAAATCGTACAAAATGAAAAAAATTAAATGACTGAATAAATGAAGACATAAGTAAAATAAGATAACACAAAATAAAAGAATAAAATAAAATAATACAAAATAAATAGAATGAATAAATGAACAAATAAATAAACATACACAAATAGACAAACAAATAAATAAATAAAAAATGAAACAACAGACGTAATCAAACCCCTAAAAAATTATAATAGTAACAAATAAAATAAAATGCATTACAGCATTTTACGTGGGTATCTAATCAAACCTTACGGATAGTGTCATTAACGCCACTGTATATTACTAAACCGTTAGAAAACGGGAACAACGCTTTTCAAAATACGCAGCTTTTACGTAATGTCGTTTCCACGGGCATTGACCGTTACGAGTTCGTTTGAATAAAAACGACTTTGGTTACAATATTCTATTTTTCAAATCTCAAAATATCAAATTATCTTTCTGTTATATATAGCAAAGGTGAATGATGAACTAAGAGATAACCTATACGAATGTTAGACATACTGTTGAAATGTTCTTGAAGAAATATAGATTTCTGTAAGCGAAGTCATATTCTAGTTATTCAAATGGAGGTTGGAGGTAGGGTGTGGGAGGAAATATAACTCAGTGTGATAATCCCTAGAACTAAATAGAATTATGTAGCTATAGCTATATAAAAATCTATAAAATATATCACTCTCGGAAATTTAGGTTTAAGAAGGAAATAGGCAAGAACTGGTTGCCCAATAGAGTAGTTAACGAATTGAATTGACTTGATAACCTGCATGTGGTAGTGAGTGCTGAAAAAATGAGTTGTTTTAAGAGAAGATTATATAACTGTATGGATAAGGATGACAGGACGTCATGGACATGAAACTGCCCAGTTTAGGCCTTAGGGTCTCTTGCAGGCTCCTCCATTCTTGTGTTCTTACGTCGCAGTCGATTTAGTTTCAACATGTAATACGAGGACAAACTATTCAATATAGCTTGTCGTTTCCATAGTGTTCAATTCGGTACTGTCTCAGATGGACGCTTCGCATTTCGGTGTTTTAAAAAAGGTGCTAAAAAGCAGATATTATGATAAAGACGGGATAAGTTAGGTTAGACTAGTTTAGGTTGGGCTAGGGATGGTTTTGTTTAGGGTAGGTTAAGGTAGGTTTGGTTAGGTTGTTATGTTGGTTTGGTTAGGATAAGTTAGGTTGGTTTAGTTAGGTTAAGTTAGATTAGGTTATGTTATGTTATGTTTGGTTTGGTTTGGTTTGGTTAGGTTAAGGTAGGTTCGGTTAGATGAGGTTAAGATAGGTTAGGTTAAGTTAGGTTAAGGTAAGTCAGGTTAAGTCTAGTTTGGTTTGGTTTGGTTTGGTTTGGTTAGGTTAAGTTAGGTTAAGGTAGGTTTGGTTTGATTTGGTTAAGTTTGGTTTGATTTGGTTAAATTAGTTAAAGTTTAGTTTGCTTTGGTTTGGTCCAAATGGAACCAGACAACTTTCAGGAAGACAAAGCAACACTATCTATCCAATCGTAGCAAAACAATAGTTTCTGGTGCCAAGTTTGTTACGGAAAGATTGATACCCAATCGCACTACATTTGGTCATCGAGTAGGCACTGCTCTCAGCCAATCAGGATGATGAGCCCCCACCCCCTCCCACCCGCATCCTTTCGTAGGTTAGCTCCTGTCGTTCATTCGAATTAGTGACTTTTGTAATGTGTGTGTTAGTGTGTCTGTGATCGAAATTGGTGGACCGGACTATCTAGGTCTTCGTTAACGAGTCAATGAAATAGTGACAATCTGATATAGAAAAGCTTTTGTGTGTTCTCTACACCCTCAAGACCACCGTGAAAGGATTTTCCATCCTAAATCGAGAAGCTTAGACGAGACTAGGGTGAGTGTGACACTACAATGCAAACGCTAGAATGACACAGGGTGACGGGTACACACTTGCCCAAGGGTGAGGAGCTTTGAAGTCTAGTTACTTTTGTTAGGATTTATCTGTTAATTTCGATTTTTATTATAGCAGGTTTAGTTAATCTCGTGGTTAAATAACGCATATTTTACACCTGTTACTTTCAGTGTTCTTTAATTGCAATGATTAACCAAACGTGATCCAGCATTTGTAATGTTGGGAGTGCAAAACCCCGGTCACACACAGACGACTTAGGTGTTCGTTTGAGTAGAAACGACTTCGTTGACTTTTCTTTTTAAATTTTAGAATCTCCAAATGTCATATTACTTTTGTGTCATATGTTGAGAAGCTACATGACGACGAACTAAGAGGCGTTAAACCTAGAATACGAATATTAGACACCACGTTGTTGAATTGTCTTTAGCGAAGTCTAGAATACCGCAAGCGAAGTCGTCCTGCAGATTTTCAAAATCAAAACATTTGACGAGAATCATGATAGTATGATAAGAGCTTTAGGTAATTCAAAAAAACACCTGGTTTCCATTACGAAACAAATTCTACTTATAGACTATAGATTTCCGTTGCACTTCGTATAGCCTACACCCTATATTCGTATTATCCATATTGATATCGTAGCATATAGCAATACTATATATCTCGAATTGATTTTGAATTCTGTTTGCATGCGTTA
The DNA here is from genome assembly GCF_046742065.1 of Oratosquilla oratoria. NCBI lineage: Eukaryota > Metazoa > Arthropoda > Malacostraca > Stomatopoda > Squillidae > Oratosquilla > Oratosquilla oratoria. Next base: position 10,808 of record NW_027467493.1, read on the forward strand.
GACACAGAAAATGTAATTGAATAGACTTGTAGGCCCGTGTTTCTCAGCTAGGGCTCCGCAGATGTTTACTAAAGGCTGCACAGGGCTGGGAATTTGAACATATTAGGCCCCTGTCACGCATACACGACTCGAGTTCGTTTGAGTGGAAACGACTTGGGTTAAAATCTTTTATTTTTCGAATCTCCTAATATCAAATCAACTTTGCGTCATATACGTGGAAACTGAATGACGAACTGCGAGAAGTTAAACCTAGACGAATGTTAGACACATTGTGAACTGTAGGCTTAGGGAAGTCTAGAATACTGTAGGCGAAGTTGTCTTCCAGCTTTTCAAAATCAAAACATTTGATTAGAATCGTGATAGTGTGAATGGAGCTTAATTGCAGTTAATCCTGTCATGGCTCAACTTGTTTTGTCGTACTCTCTGGGTACAACAATGCTTAGTTTCGTCTTTCTATCTTTGGTGTTCATTATTCGTTGTGTTTACATGTAACAGGCACTAGGCTAGCTGCAAATTTCTTCAATTTCTTTCTCTTTTATCTTATAATTTTCTATTGTTATTCATATTTATATTCATATTATTCATATTCATATTCATATTATTACATATATCATCATTATCATCATTATAATTATTATTGTCATTATAATTATTATTGTCATCCTTGTTATTATCGTTATCATTGTTATTATCGTTATTATTATCGTTATTAAGATCGCTATTATGATCATTATTATGATCGTTGTTATGATCGTTGTTATGATCGTTGTTATGATCGTTGTTATGATCGTTGTTATGATCGTTGTTATGATCGTTGTTATGATCGTTGTTATGATCGTTGTCATGATCGTTGTCATGATCGTTGTCATGATCGTTGTTATGATCGTAGCTATGATCGTTGTCATGATCGTTGTTATGATCGTTGTTATTATCGTTGTTATTATCGTTATTATGATCGTTATTATTATTGTTATCATTATCGTTATTATTATCGTTGTTATCATCGCTATTTTCGTTATTATCGTTATTATCGTTATCATTATCGTCATCGTTGTCATCATTATCATAACTATTATTATTATTACTATTAGTATTTCAATATTAATACTATTGACATTATTAGTATTGTCATTACTATCACTACTATAATAATTATTACTGTTATTATTTCTATTATCATTTTTTTTAATGACATTAATATATTTATCATTATAATAATTAATATTGTTATCATTATCATTACTATTGTTATCATCATCATCATTACTATTATTATTACTATAATCATTATTACTATTATCATTTTTACTACTGTCGAAGGTGCAGAAGTTCTTGAAGATCCTGAAGATCTCGTAGTTATCGAATACCCTGAAGGTCTCACAAATCTTAAGGGTTCTGAGCGTTTACAAGCTCCTGAAGGTCTCGAGGTTCTTGAAGTTCTGGAAGGTGTAGAGGTTCTGGAAGGTGTAGAAGTTCTGGAAGATGTCGAAGTTCTGGAAGGTGTAGAGGTCCTGGAAGGTGTCGGAGGTCCTGGAAGGTTTCGGAGGTCCTGGAAGGTGAATGAGGTCCTGAAAGGTGTCTGAGGTCCTGGAAGGTGTCTGAGGTCCTGGAAGGTGTCGGAGGTCCTGAAAGGTGCCGGAGGTCCTGAAAGGTGCCGGAGGTCCTGGAAGGTGACGGAGGTCCTGGAAGGTGT
>NW_027467493.1:17500-27500 GCF_046742065.1 Oratosquilla oratoria
ATGGAAAAAAAATACTTCAATAAAAGTAAGCACTTATGAGCGCTCTGTTTACATACGTACAATGAGCACTCGCACACACACAAACACGCAGACATACACACACACACACACACACACACACACACACACACACACACACACACACACACACACACACACACACACACACACACACACACACACACACACACACACACACACACACACACACACACACACACACACAATTTTACATATACACTTTATTCTAACAGACGACTGGTTTTTATATTCGAGGACGGGAAGTCCCGGAATGAGCTAAAACACTCGACCAATCCCCTCATCCCAGTTACACACTTCTTAGACTCTCTTCATGGCGTCTGTTGACAACTCGCCAGTGAGACGGGGTCGCCGGAACGAGCCGTCTACGAACACCTACAACTTCCAGAACTTCGAGACCTTCCAGAACTTCGAGACCTTCCAGAACTACGAGACCGTCCAGAACTTCCAGACCGCCCAGAACTTCCAGAACTCCGCGCCGCCTTCCAGGACCTCCGCGCCGCCTTCCAGGACCTCCGCGCCGCCTTCCAGGACCTCCGCGCCACCTTCCAGGACCTCCGCTCCGCCTTTCAGGACCTCCGCTCCGCCTTTCAGGACCTCCGCTCCGCCTTTCAGGACCTCCGCTCCGCCTTTCAGGACCTCCGCGCCGCCTTCCAGGACCTCCGCGCCGCCTTCCAGGACCTCCGCGCCGCCTTCCAGGACCTCCGCGCCGCCTTCCAGGACCTCCGCGCCGCCTTCCAGGACCTCCGCGCCGCCTTCCAGGACCTCCGCGCCGCCTTCCAGGACCTACGTGCCGCCTTCCAGGACCTCCGCGCCGCCTTCCAGGACCTCCGCACCTGCCAGAACCTTCACACCTTCCAGAACTTCTACACCTTCCAGAACTTTTAAACCTTCCAGAACTTCAAGAACTTCGAGACCTTCAGGAGCTTGTAAACGCTCGAAACCCTTGTTATATATTCTATAAACTACACATTATGTATATATCATGGACTCAGAAATTTACCTTACGAAGAGAGGCTTAGGCATCTTAACTTACACTCTCTGGAAAGACGCAAAGTGCGGGGTGATCTAATAGAAGTGTCCAAGTAGATCAAAGGCTTTAACAAGGGTGATGCAAACAAGGTCATCATATTAAAACAACAGGGCAGGATTCGCAGTAATGGTTATAAACTGGACAAATTTAGATTTAAAAAGGAAATAGGCAAGAATTGGCTCACTAATAGGGTGGTCGACGAATGGAATAAACTTAGTAACCATGTAGTAAGCGCTGAAACTATCAGTTGTTTTAAGAAACGATTAGACAACTTTATGGATGGGGATGACAGGTGGTGATGGATACGGAGCTGCCTAGTGTAGGCCTTATGGTCTCTTGCAGTCTCCTTCATTCTTGTGTTCTTATTATATATTACATGTAGTATTTCATTTGCAAGTCTGTATTTTGCATTCATTTACCAAATGCTTGCGGTTAACCCGCTTTCACATCACTACATCACGAACAAACGACCAAAATACACGCTTCCTCTGTCATGCAGCCACAAATCATACACTACGCCACCGAAAAATACATTTATCACAAGCACATTACAACCTCAACCCCCTAGGATACATCAAAATGCAAATGAGGGTCGAAAGCGAAAATAAGACATGCATCACACCTGATGCGCAAGTAATTTCAGCCTTGGATAAAAAACAAATCGACAACTCACCCAACGAGTGTGCTTGGCCTGTGAGCGATGTCAAGCTTTGTGAAGATCTTACATTATCTTAGATATTCAGGGGACCCTTTGATACGGGATTATGTAGGATATAATCACTTTTGCTAAACATTTCGTGATAATAATTGTCATAATAATAAGACTTGGTAGCTACTCCCAAGCTTTAATCAACTAGAACACCTGGAAATACATTACAAAATATAGTTTACACAATATGTATATATATAATGAACATATAGGACTCATCATATGAGTAGACCACATAACTGAACAAGTAAAGGGAGAGAAGCAACTTACGAGGAGAGTCACGACTGTTTCTCTAACCGGTCCCAGACCGAATGCGACGACGTAGCTACTAGCTAGTCAGCTTCGTGTACAGTTTACCGACGTAGCCAGAATGACAGACAGATTATGACGCGCAAACAAACAAACGATTCGAAGTTCAATGACAAAACAGGACAATAGCATAGTAATATATCATTCAAATCATCGCTACATTCTGAGAGACTCAACCAGCCATATAAAAACTAGAATTTTTTTTTACATCTTCATTAAAACACATTGTGTAATCATGATAACCTCCATTCACACTATCACGATTCTAATCAAATGTTTTGATTTTGAAAAGCTGGAAGACGACTTCGCCTACAGTGTTCTAGACTTCCCTAAGCCTACAGTTCACAATGTGTCTGACATTCGTCTAGGTTTAACTTCTCGCAGTTCGTCATTCAGTTTCCACGTATATGACACAAAGCTGATTTGATATTAGGAGATTCGAAAAATAAAAGATTTTAACTCAAGTCGTTTCCACTCAAACGAACTAGTCGTGTATGCGTGGCAGGGGCCTAATATGTTTAAATTCCCAGCCATGTGGAGCCTTTAGTAAACATCTGCGGAGCCCTAGTCGTTTCTACTCAAACGAACACCTAAGTCGTCTGTGTGACCGGGGTTTTGTACTCCCAACATAACAAATGCTGGATCACGTGTGGTTAATCAATGCAATTAATGAACACTGAAAGTAACAGGTGTAAAATATGCGTTATTTAACCACGAGATTAACTAAACCTGCTGTAATAAAAATCGAACTTAACAGATAAATCCTGACAAAAGTAACTAGAGTTCTAAGCCTTTATAAAGACTTCAAAGCTCCTCACCCTTGGGCAAGTGTGTACCCGTCACCCTGTGTCATTCTAGCGTTTGCATTGTAGTGTCACACTCACCTTAGTCTCGTCTAAGCTTCTCGATTTAGGATGGAAAATCCTTTCACGGTGGTCTTGAGGGTGTAGAGAACACACAAAAGCTTTTCTATATCAGATTGTCACTATTTCATTGACTCGTTAACGAAGACCTAGATAGTCTAGTCCACCAATTTCGATCACACACACACACACACACACACACACACACACACACACACACACACACACACACACACACACACACACACACACACACACACACACACACACACACACACACACACACACACACACACGCACGCACACACGCACACACGCACACACGCACGCACGCACGCGCATGCACGCACACGCACACACATACACGCACACGCACACACACACACACACACACACACACACACACACACACACACACACACACACACACACACACACACACACACACACACACACACACAACTCCTTGCCCACGGGAGCTGGAGTGCCTGCTCTCAGTGAAGCGATGCTGAAATTATTTTATCCTTGAGTGGGAATCGAACTCGTACTGCTAGATAAGCGATTGCGAACGGTACCACTGCTCCATCGAACAGTGTGCGCGCGCGCGCGCGTGTGTGTGTGTGTGTGTGTGTGTGTGTGTGTGTGTGTGTGTGTGTGTGTGTGTGTGCGCGTGTGCGTGCGTGTGTGTATGCATTTTCTGCGTGTGTACGTGTGTGTGTTTTTTCGTGTTTGCAATGAAGAATTTAATCAAGACTTTATGTATGTATGTGACCCAACGTGTTTGTGTTTTACGAGACCTGCAGTAGGATCTACTCCTACAGTAGGTAGAGTCATTTCCTCGTGAAGGAAATCAGGTCAAACGATGGGAAGAAGGTCAGTGACCACTCTTGACCTCCTCCTCCTCCTCCTCGTCCTCCTCCTCTTCTTCTTTCTCTTCTATCTCCTCCATTTCCTCTTCCTCTTTCCCCTTAAACTGTATTATCAACAATTCGATTAAGGAAGAGGACTGTACGGAATCTATTTGGGTAGAGATTATAGGCAAGAATAAGAAAGTTATTATTGGCTTCTTGTATAGACCTCCTAACCTTAGCATTGAGCAGACTGATTCCCTAATTCATGAAATTCACAGAGCGTCCCAGTACAAAAACGTTGTAATCATGGGAGATTTTAACTATAGAAACATTGACTGGGAAACTTTAATAGGAGATCATGAAGCGAAGAAATTCCTAGATGTGGTGCAGGATAATTTCCTAAAACAAATGATTACCGATCCTACGAGGGGACAAAATACCCTGGACTTAATTCTAACAAATAATGAGCACCAAATTAGCAGCGTAATAGTGGGCGATAGTCTAGGCTTTAGCGATCATCAAGAAATAAGATGTAATATTATTTGGGAAAAAGTAAAAAGTACAAATAACGTTCAAGTACCAGACTTCAGGAAAGCAAACTTTGACAATATAAAAACCTATTTGAAATTGAATACGAAAAAAAATCCGGACGTTTCAAACATTCTTGATTCTCGTTGCGGGGCTGATAGTCAGAAGTGGGTCAAGGAGGGTAATACGCATACCTCAGGTCAGGTCTGGGTCAAGGAGGGGAATACGCATACCTTAGGTCAGGTCTGGGTCACAGAGAGTAATACGCATACCTTAGGTCAGGTCGAATCGGGGCGAGGGCCCAAAAATCAGGTCAGTACTTTAGATGAAATGTATAACAATCTAACTGATCTAATCATTAATGCACAAAACACATTTATCCCCCTAAAGTCAATACGGAAAAATAGTAATACTCCCAAATGGATGACGGACAGATTGAAACATGAGATCGGAATTAAAAGAGGACTTTATGTAAAAATAAAAAACGGGGAATCACACCTTAGATCAAGATATAACGAAATGGCAAAGCTGGTCAAAAGGAATACACGTTCAGCAAAACGTAATTATGAAATCAAGGTTGCCAGTCAAGCAAAATCCAACCCAAAGGGTTTCTTTCACCTCAATAGAACAAAAAATAAAGAAAGAATGGGACCAATTAAAAACGATGAAAATGTCATGATAGAATCGGAAGAAAAAATAAGTGAGGAGTTTAACAATTATTTTCTATCGGTGTTTACTAATGAGAGGTTAGATAAAGTACCTGACTGCGATCCGATTTTCAGAGGGGATGAAGAAAATAGCCTAACTAATATCAGCATTAGTAAAGAAGAAGTTATCAAGCAGGGTTGACAGACTTAAAGCTACAAAATCTCCGGGTCCGGACGAAATTTTTCCAAGAATGCTTAAAGAGTGTAAATTTGAAATCTGCGACCAGTTAACTGAAATATTCAATAAATCGGTAGACACTGGTTCTGTTCCAACTGCTTGGAGGCAGGCAAACGTTGTTCCTGTTTTTAAGAAGGGAGATATATCGACCATAGGCAACTACAGGCCAATCAGTTTGACATCGGTTATAGGAAAAATGCTTGAATCAATAATAGTAAATAGACTCAGAGAACACATTGAAGGGCATAATTTAATTCGTGATTCACAACATGGTTTCTCCAAAGGTAAGTCATGTGTGACTAATCTTCTATCCTTTTACACTAAGGTATATAAGGCGTCAGACAACAATTAAAATTACGATGTTATTTACCTTGACTTTAGCAAAGCGTTCGACAAAGTGCCACACCAGGGACTACTAAATAAAATCAAAGCCCATGGCATAGGAGGAAAAGTGTTAGAATGGATTAGAGCTTGGATTAGTAACAGAAAACAGCGGGTCACCATAAATGGAATAAAATCTAGGTGGGGCAATGTTACTAGCGGGGTCCCCCAGGGCTCGGTTTTGGGTCCCTTGTTGTTCATTATATATATAAACGACTTAGACGATGGGTTAAATAGTGATGTTAGTAAGTTTCCGGACGACACTAAAGTAGGACGCCTAATTAGGTCAGGAGAAGACGCCCAGATTCTGCAGGATGATCTTAATAAACTGTTAACATGGTCGGTGAAATGGCAAATGAACTTCAATATCTCTAAGTGTAGCGTGTTAAACGTAGGGCTACACAACCCCGAAAATAGATACAACTTAGATAACACGTTTTTAGACAAATCTGAGTGCGAGAGGGACTTGGGAGTTCTGGTGAGTCCGGACCTTAAAACCAGGAAGCAGTGCATTAGCGCCAGAAATAAAGCACACAGAGCATTAGGCTTCATTGCTAGGACGGTAACGAATAGAAGTGCAGAGGTAATTATTAAACTCTATCTAGCGATAGTTAGACCCATCCTTGACTATGCGGTACAGTTTTGGTCTCCGTCCTACAGAATGGACATAAATTCACTAGAATCAGTACAGAGAAGAATGACCAAAATGATACAAGGACTCGGAAATTTGCCTTACGAAGAGAGGCTTAGGCACCTACACTTACACTCTCTGGAAAGACGCAGAGTGCGGGGTGATCTAATAGAAGTGTTCAAGTGGATCAAAGGCTATAACAAGGGTGATGCAAACAAGGTCATCATAATAAAACAACAGGGCAGGACTCGCAGTAATGGGTATAAACTGGACAAATTTAGATTTAAGAAGGAAATAGGCAAGAATTGGTTTACAAATAGGGTGGTCGATGAATGGAATAAACTTAGTAACCACGTAGTAAGCGCTGATACTATCAGTTGTTTTAAAAAACGATTAGACAACTTTATGGATGGGGATGACAGGTGGTGATGGATACGGAGCTGCCTTGTGTAGGCCTTATGGTCTTTTGCAGTCTCCTTTATTTCTTATGTTCTTATGTTCTTATGTTCCTTCTCCCTTTCCTGCTCTTCCTCCTCCTCCTCTTCCATATCCTCCTACCTCCCCCCTTCCTCCCCCTCCTTCTATTTCTCCTCTTCCTATAACTCCTTTTCCTCTTCTTCCTATCTCCTCCTCTTCTTCCTCCTCTCCCTCCTCCTCCTCCTCCTCCTCTTTCTCTTCCACTTCCTCCATTTTCTCTTTCTACCTCCTCCTCTTCTTTTTCCTCTTCCTCTTTCTCCATCCCTTCCTCCTCCATTTTCTCTTCCTACCTCCTCCTATTCTTCCTTTTTCTCCTACTCCTCTTCCTCCTCCTCTTCCCCACTCCCCCTATTCCACCTTCTCTTCCTCCTGCTCTTCCTACCTCTTTTTTCTATCTCCTCCTCTTCCTACCTCGTTTTCCTACCCCCTCCCCTTCCTCCTCCTCTTCCTCTTCTTCCTCCTCCTCTTCCTATTCCTTCTCTTATTCCTCCTCCTCCTCTTCTTCTTCCTCTTCCTCCTCCTCTTTCTCTACCTCTTCTTCCTCGTCTTCCTAACTTCTCCTATTCCTCCTCCTCCTTCTCCTCTTCCTAATTTCTCCTCTTCCTCTTCCTCTTCTTCCTCCACCTCCTCCTCCACTGTAGCCAAACGGACGCCGATTGACGACTATACTACAAAAATAATTACATCATAATGACTCAAAAGATCATAAAATTGTCCTAACATCTTTCTTCCCTTATTGAGCTATGAGTATTTTGTGTGTGTGTGTGTGTGTGTGTGTGTGTGTGTGTGTGTGTGTGTGTGTGTGTGTGTTTTCGTCACGTTGGCGGCGCGGTGTGTCGGTCGATTGTGGCTGCCAAACTTTCGTTCCAAAACATCGTCCGAAAACTTCGTCCGAAAATATACGATTTCAAACTATGATATATGCGAAACCATGAATGGAGTATAATAATAGTTTTTTTTTTGTTATTGTTTATCTTTTTTTCTATTTGTTTATTTACTTGTTTGTTTGTTTGTTATCTATCTTATTTTGTTTTATTTTATTATTTGTATTTATTTACTTATTTATTCATTTATTTATTATTATTACTATTTATTATTTATTTTATCTATTCATTTCGTTTTTACTATTTGTATTTATCTATTTACTTATCTATTTATTCATTTATTTATTATTATTATTACTATTTTTTTTATTTAATTTTATTTAATTTTCTTATCTTATTTTATTTTGTTTTTTATTTTATTTCAGTTTTACCTTAAGAATTATTTGTATACCACTAACGCAACGCTGACATTACCGCGAAGAACTCATTGGCAGGTGAGTGGAGCCGTTAAGGAAAATAACAGAATCTAATTAGTGAAACTTCAATATTTGTTCTATGATCATAAATATCACAAGAAGCCATCTGCTCAATAGTCTCATTCACGACGTCTAAAGGGGTTATCACACTGGGATATTTTCCCCCCAACCTCCAATTAATCGTTGGTACCGCCCACCTTCAGAAGTTTTTCCGCCGTAAAATCACTATTATAGCAAACTATTTCGTTTTCTCAACAGTTTACATAGACTGTCATTTGATATGCTGAAGGAAATTTATTTTTCTCCAGCAAATCAGATTCCTTCCCAAAAGCTGCGGGCTGCAAATCTCCTCCAACAGTCGAAGGAAAAATTGCCCAGTGTGATAACAAGATGAAGAGTCTTAGGTCCTTCATTGATTCGACTTGAACATTTGATGCCGGTTCTGCCAAGTAATTTTATTCAGCCGAGTGAACTTCCATTCCACAACTGCGCAGTTGATAATTATATTTCCATTTCTATCTTTTCAGATGATTTATCTAATGCCTCCCAAAACCTACTTAGCGTTGGAATGTTTAATACATTTACCTTTCCGAATAGTTTCCTCTATATATTTCATGTTTCTCTTTCCTTTCTCTTATATTTGACTTTCTGTGATAAACTTCAGTTCAATTGTCTATTTCGTCCCGTCTGGAATTAATCTGGTACTCACTATTCACTCTGTATATTTCCTAATGATATTCAATGAATAAAAATCTATACTTAATGGCGTCCATATAGTTTCTTAGAACTTTAAACCCTTCTTTTTTTCTCTCAACTGAAATATATCCTTGTTTCTTTTTATTTTTGCAATGCTTATTTTCCTCTTGAAGTCTAGTTCATTTCTCTCAGCTGTGAAATTTAGTTTACTAATGCAACCTACCATTCTATGGTCACCATATATATCTACTTTGTATATAACAGGATCACCAATAACGCTGTACCTCTTATCTCCCAGTACGAAATTAATTCGTCCTTTGTTGTTCCATATGGACTTCTCCAGGTCCATTTAAGACTTACATACTTTTCCAAAGGAAATATTCTCTGTTCTTCTGTTATAGTTCTATACAAAATTAACTAGCATCTCACCTTTGTCATCTGAAGATTCATTTCCTATGTTCTTCCCCGCTTTAGCATTGAAATCACCGTCTACTAATGATTAATCAGGTTTTTCTTAACCTTTCACCTGATCTACATTATCATAGGAGGATTCAATTCCGTTGCCTGAACTCTAAAGTGAAACGAGGCCTGGCCTCTAGACAATATCTAAACAAACAAACCTAGACGAGTAAGTACACAACATGACATAAGAATCTAGGAGACGGGAAGAGACCCTAAAAATTAGAATAGGCAGTTCCATGTCACTTACCACCTTTGATCCCTATCCGTAAAGTTATCTTAGACAACCAACACTCACAGCGTTCACTACATAGTTACAAAGTCAATTCCATTCGTTGACCACACAGTTGCTAAACCAGTTCTTTACCATTTCATTCTTAAACCTATTTAATCCCATCTCATGTTGAGTGGAAGAAATAAGTCGATGACCTTTCGTGTTTGAGGCCAGTTGACCTTAACAGGGATCCTTTCTAGTCAGGTTAAATAATCTAGTTCCTTCTTTTAAAATCACTGCTGAGATAGAAGCAGATAGTCGATTACCGTTTTTGGATATTCTCTTATATAAAAGGAATAGAAATTTTAAGTGTGATGTTCATAAGATACGTGTTCTCATACGTACACTATTATTCATAATTCTCTTATACATAAGGAACACTAGTGGATGCCATGATGAACTCATGAAAAAGTAGTCATGAGTTCAATTCACGGTACCACCTGAGCGCTATTTCGTGATAGTTTTCGACTAGACTAGGCGGGGAGCCGATTCAGCGTCGACTTAAAAAATAATAAAGAATAGATAAAATAAATAAATAAGTAGATAAAGCGACTTGCCATAACTG
>NW_027467493.1:35000-42500 GCF_046742065.1 Oratosquilla oratoria
AAAAGGTCAGAATACATAGACTTATATAGTAAAGGAGAGGATCATAGTGAACATAAAGAGAACCGATAGGAAATTGTGGTGTGAGGGAACCTATGGGAGAATAGAACGCCGTATATGGGTCAGCCAATCAGAGGCTTGGAACGATGCGTCAGGGAGTAGAGGTCATCAGTCGCGTATTAGGCTTCGGGCGAAGCACATCTCTCCTGGCGGACGGTATGACCATGAATTCCTGTGACTGAAGGTTCATGGTGGGCATGTTGGCTTGAATGAGGAGGGCCTCGAGGATCTGTAGCCGTCTTGTATCTTGAGCCTGTCCTATGATTTTAGTGTTTTCAGCCATGGTCTGTCTGGTAAGAATAGTGTTGTGGTGAGATTCTGTGTGTGTCTTAGGTGTACCATTTTATAAGTGTAATGTAATTCTTCTAGAGAGTCTAGTAGTGCAGTATCCTATGTATGAAGAATGAAGGGACTCACAGTTCCCTTGTTTATAGGAGAATTTATACACTAGATGGCTGCGTTGCAACTCAGAAGGAGCGGGGGAAGGGTTATTCTTTAGTAGGAAATTCGAAGTTTTCTTGTTTTTGTAGTAGATGACGAAGTCCACCCGGTCGACAGGATTGGCAGGTTTGACATGACGTTTGATGATTTGCTAATCTAGAAATTGAAAGAGCCACACAAGTATTAGTAAATAATGGCTATTCCAACCAAGACATTTCTAAGGTAATTAAAAGGCAAATCAACAAATGGTACGACCAAGCTCCAGTCCTCCCCAATTCAGGCCAAAACTTCTCGTAAGATACACACATACACCTCTCACGAACAGAGCCACAACACATGCACAAACATCTACACTTACTTTTTCTTCGACTTAAATTCGCTTCCTTTCTAACTTTCTCTTCTACTACATCTTCTCATTTCAGTTTACCTCCCACTAAAGATTTTTCCGTTTTTCCACCTTTCTCTACTACTACGCCTCCTACCATTTTCTAAACTTTCGTTGGTGATCCTAACCCCGTTGGTAATCCTAACCCCCGGCATCAAGCGCTGCCCTCCAAGCTCCCGGTCCAGTTCTCCCAAGCCACGACAACAAATAAGCCCCTAATCGCTCGCAATTCGCCCGGTGGCAATAGCCCTCTTTTATACACTACTATCTTTTCATTCTCTAACAGACATTCTTCCCCTCCCACAAAACCCGATCCCGCGCAAGCGAGGTGGTCTTTTCTTAGAATCCAGAATCCAGATTGCTTTTGAAAATGTACATAGTGTACGAAACGTCAAGCTCCAGTATAACGCTACTCTTCTCCCTTCTGAGTTTGAATCATGTCCTTTGGACCTGCGATAGCAAACTTACCTCCTGAAGCCAAGTCTATAGTTAGACGTATTGAAACTCTACACAAGAAGATCATCAATGCATCAATTGCTATTTTCTTCAATGAAACCTGTATATATGTATATATATACATATATGTATATATACATATATATGTATATATATACATATATATATATATATATATGTATATATATACTGTATATACTTATATATACATATACATACATATATATATGTATATATATATATATACGTATATACATACGCATATATATACATATATATATATACATACATATATATATATATATGTATATAAATATACATATATATGTATATATATACATAAATATACATATATATATATACACACATATATATACATACATATACATACATACATTTATATATATATATATATTTATATACATATATATACATATATATACATGTATATATATATATACATATATATATACATATATATATACATATATACATATATATATATATCTATATACATGTATATATATAAATATATATACATATATATATATACATATATACATATATATATATATATATATATATATATATATATATATATATATATATATATTTATGTTTAACTAACTCCGCCACCGGGACTTGAGCACTTGGCTGTGTGAGTGTTGACCATAAGGTAAGGGCGCCACCATTGTTCTATGCAGGGCGTACAAGAGGAATGGTCTGGAAATTGTCCTGACCATTCCCCGACGTCAACTCGCACGGCACAAGTGCGTAAAGTGTGTGAAGTTCCGACTAATAGATTAATAACATTTAACAAAGTATGTGCTATTTAATTCATCTTTGATTTCTGGAAGACCAAGAACCAAAAACCCGTAAATTAAGGAAACCACAATAAACCGGACAAAGAGTCTTTGACTTTCCGCGAAGTCCGTCTCTCCGCCTCAGACCCTGAGACCAAGAGTCTCGCCTTTGAAGGATTCCCTTTGGTGGACGATAACTCAACTCAGCTTCTGGAGGTACTCTTTCACCAACACGAGTTTACACATTTCATAAACAGCTCCAAGGAATTTGCTCGAGAGCGGAGAGGTAAAGGATGAGGGGGAAGTTTATTTAAAAGAAAGAAATTAAGAAAATATTTCCGGTTCAATGGTGAACACACACACACACACACACACACACACACACACACACACACACACACACACACACACACACACACACACACACACACACACACACACACACACACACACACACATATATATATATATATCCACACATATACATATACATGTATATATATATATATATATATATATATATACATATGTATATATATATATGTATATATATATGTATATATATATATATATGTATATATATATATATATATATATATATATATATATAAATATATATATATATATATATATATATATATATATATATATGTACGGTTACAACGTGGTTAGTGCTGTGGTGTTTGGCGAGTCAATCTGGGAAGACAGTTTCCAAGGACCACGGCAAGTCCCTGCGCCATCCACCTCTCTGATGACTGGGGACTACTTTTTATAAAAAGGACCAGGACTTCGTGAAGCATAGCGAGAAAATCTTCGAGGAGGGAACTAATAAAGTCCCAGAAGATCCTCGAATGGTCCTGAGCCACGAAGAGCTCCAAGAAGAAATTGTGGAGCTCTTGAGGGCTATCTGAAGGAGAAGACGCCGAAAAAGGTGCAAGAGAGATCGATGAGACGAACTTCAGCACCGAAGTCCACCCGACGGTAGCTGCCAAGTAGGTCCTTATGGAAACAGAGGGCAGTCGAAGATTTTATTCAGCTGAGGAGAGCCCCGAGGATGACTCGATTAACCATATGCAACCTCGAAGGTTTCGAGGTTTGATATGAATTAATCCATTCATTCTTTGGGGCTCCCACTCAGAGGAATAAAATCGTTTGCCGCTCGCCAAAGTAACGTTTTGGCCTCGGCGAATCGATGCCCCTGTGTCTGGATCTACAGCGTATTTCTGAAAGACGTCTCCACGGTGACACCGTGTCACAAGAGAAAAAGAAAAAGAAGAAAGAAAAAAGAGAGAGAGCTCTCAGAAGTATAGACTCTCATGCGGATAAGATATCTCGATTGACCTCTGCAGGACCCGACTCATCTGCGTGGCAAAGCTATTTCTTAAAAAAAAAGAACAAAAAAATCGGCGCTAGCCAGATTCTGATAGCCACCGACTTCACCGACAGAGACAATCTCGGGAAACCTGAGTTGGATTCCAAAAGACTGCCATACTCCGAAAGACTTTGGCACACGACAGAATAATATTGAAAACGGACTCCGACTTACTCTGAGAGCCCCTATTGAATTCTGGCAGGCTCTGAGAGATTGACAGACTGACAGACACAGACGGCCACAACAAATATAAGGTCATGGATAAAAGTAGAACGGATGAGGCGTCCTTGCTGTTGGGATCCTGTGACCGATCTAGATCCTTTCTTCATTTCTTTCTAATTAGTGAAGGCGACGTGAATAGGTCTACTAATCTCGCTACCACTAGCTACCTACTCCAGCCAATAATGCTAGCAATCGGTCTAGGATTACATCTATCATTCACCGCAATCTCTCAGCGGTTACAATATCGTTTGCAATGTCACTCACGCTGGTCTTTTCGTTGTAATCACCTGGCGTAGTACAACCACATCGTCAGAGTTGGCTAAAATGATTGCAACACTAACAGGTCCCTGCAAGTACGATATACATTATCGGTCGCGCGTTGATGACAGTAAGAGAACACTTTGATATCAAGGCTGAGTCTGACTGAGGCACTGACTGGGTGCCATCAAGCAGTGCCGAGGACTCTGAAATTAGAGGAGTCTGCCAGGCCATCGCCTTCCTTTCTTAGTCACTCAGACTTCCTGCCAACTTTAATTGGATAGCAAACGTCAGTCTTCAAGTCTTTAAGATGAGACCTTTATGGTTTTGTGCTAGTTAATGAATACTCTAATTAACGCTTTGTGACCATTTTGGCTTTCATTGTTTTATTCTGGTTAATTCCAGACAAGTTTATTCGGCTTAGGAAAGCTTCTCGGCCTTAGTGGGTTAGCCTCACAATGGTGAGGAAAACTTGGTGCAACATACGCAACCCGTTAAGTTATGGATTACTGTTGGCTTTAATATTGTAGTAGAATGAAAGCTTATTTCAGAGCCAAATGACATTATTCAGCACGAGTCGGAGCAAAATATTTCAGAAAAAGTAACCGTCTTTAATACTCGGGCCGCGCGGTAACCCAGTGGATTACGCGTCGAACTCGTGAGTAGGTGGTTGCGAGTTCGATTCCCGGGACCCACCGTTGGGTTTCTGCGTTAGTTCCTGACACCAATGACCAGGCGTGGAGGTGACCCGACATCGGCCTAAAACTCACTGTGGTTCTTCTCTACGTTGGAGTCTGTCGGAGTCTGACGTAGTTTCTGTATTAACTTGAAGAAGAAGTTGGGAGACTATTTCGACTCTGTCTCCTCATTCTTTACTCCGAACTTTCTGTCGCTTGCCAAAGCATTTCAGAATATGGCGAAGCCTTACTGAATCCAAGCCCGATTTACGATTTTTAATCTTTATTCCAATTATTTGATTTTTTTTTTTTTTTAACTTTTGTGGTGAGATGAGTCGGGTCCTTCGGCGACATTTTTTTTTTTTTTTTTCAGCTAGTTTAGAGCCCTGAGAGCTTTTTTTTCTGACACGGAGCCTTCGTGTAAAATAGGGCCGTGGAGCCGTCTTGCAGCAACGCGCTGTGCGTCCACGCCCAGCCCATGATGCCACTCTGGCGAGCGGCAAACGATTTTATTCCTCTGAGTGGAGCCCCGAACAATGAATTGATCAACTGATATCTTACCTCGAAAACTTCGAGGTTACATATGACTGATCGAGTCATCCTCGGGGCTCCCCTCAGCTGAATAAAATCTTCGACTGCCCTCCGTTTCTATGAGGGCCTGCATGAAGGACTTGGGTGGACTTCAATGCTGGAGCTCGTCTCTTTGTCGTTATCTCTTCCAGATGACTACTCAAGAGCTCCTTAAATTTTGCTGGAGCTCTTCGAGGTTCAGGACCATTGGAGAATCTTCTGGGACTTTATTAGTTCCCTCCTCGAGGAATTTCCGCTCTGCGGCGTAAGTATTGGTCCTTCTTCAAAAAATAGTCCCCAGTCACCAGAGCGGTGGATGGCACAAGGACATGCCGAGGTGCTACGAAACAGTCTTCCCAGATTGCCTCGCTAAACAACCACAGCACTAACCACGTTGTAACCGTGTATATATATATATATATATATATATATATATATATATATGCATACATATTCATAGATATATATACACATAGATATATATTTAGATTGTATGATATATATTTAGATTGTATGATTGATGTCGCTGTCCACTAGCGAATTTATTCACATATATATATATGTATATATATATATGTGTGTGTGTATGTGTGTATGTATGTATACACACACACATACACACACACAACACATGCACACACAACACATACATACACACACATATATATATACACACACTCACACACACACACACACAACACATACATACACACACACATATATATATATACACACTCACACACACACACACACACACACACACACACACACACACACACACACACACACACACACACACACACACACACATATATATATATATATATATATATATATATATATATATATATATATATATATATACATGTACTGTATATATATATATATACAGTATATATATATATTTATATATATTATGGGAAAGGTGGAGGGGGAAACACGGGTCTTTATCTGAATATTGAGTTTATTCCTGACCGGTTTCACTCACAATAGCTTCTTCAGAGGAGTGTTACTCTGGGTCAAAGTTGGTGGTGTATAGTGCGGAGAGGTCGATGGCTGGTACTAGTATAGCACGTCAAACAGCATCGGTATAACATATATACAGTAATATAATATAATACAATAATAATTATATAATAGTATAGCATAACATGGTACATGACATAATATACAATATAATATATAATATGATATATAATATAATATAATAGTAAAATATAATATAATATAATATAATATAATATAATATAATACAATTAATATAATATAATCTAATATAATATAACATATCATATAATATAATAACATAATAATTAGCATCGATACAGAATGCATATATTAATAAAATTATAATGATAATAAAATACATGATTTTTAATCAATGAAAATATATATGATAACAAATGTCACCATGATGTTTTGTTATGTTATAAAATCCCCGTGTTATGTCCACTTTATGTCGCCCACTTTTTGGTTTATGTTGGGTTTGGTAGCTGTGTGTCATTCTTCAACTCTTTTCCTTCTTCTCTTTGTCAATCCTTTTTCAACCACTTCTGATTGTAGCCAATCGGGCATATGACCTTCTTGTTCTATATGTCCCACCATCGCGTTGGAAAGCCTGTGGTATTTTAGGTTCTGCTTTGTCTTCTTTGATTCTGGTCATAAGCCCTCTGTGGGTCTCACCATAGTATGATTTGCCACATTTGCTGCTGCATCGTATCCTATATACAATACTTAGGTCGTTAGTTGTTTGTGTCGTTGTTGCTATTATAAGATTTTTAATTTTCTTTCCTGCTTCGCTGATAATTTCTAGTCCTAATGGTCGTATTGCATCCCCCAGTGATTGTGAGAAATCGGAGCCTGGTACGACAAGGTATCTAGTTTCTTTCTTGACCACTTTTTCTTTTCGTTGCCTGATACTTTTTGCTTTTTTCAAAGATGTAGGTATTAGCGCCTCTGGATATTTTAATGCTCTGAAAGCTTTTGTAATATGTAGAATTTCTTCGCCTTGAAACTCTTTGCTGCATATCTCTAGTGCCCTAAGAAAAAAAAAATATATATATTATTCCTACTTTGGTCCGTTCATTGTGTGCGATGTAGAAGTGTATTAAATCGTCTTTGTTTGTTGGTTTTCTGTATACTTTGAAGAGTACTTTGTTTCCCTGTCTGTATATCTCCGTGTCACGGAAGCGTAGGTGACCGAGAGACTCCTTCTCCATAGTGAGCTTTGATCCTGGTTGCGAGCAACATTTACCAATG
>NW_027467493.1:47500-50000 GCF_046742065.1 Oratosquilla oratoria
AGTCGGGTCCTTCAAAGGCTATTCGAGATTTTTTTTTACCCTACACTGAGTTTATAGGTGTCATCGTGGAGACGTCTTGCAATAATACAATGTAGGTCCTGACACAGGAGCATCGATTCGCCGAGGTCAAAACGTTACTTTGGAGAGGGGCAAATTATTTTATTCCTCTGAGTATTTCCCGAGTATTTCCGTTTTTTTTTTTTTTTTTTTTTTCTTTTAGAAAATAACTTTGGCGGGGAGATGAGTCGGGTCCTTCAAAGGCTATTCGAGATTTTTTTTTACCCTACACTGAGTTTATAGGTGTCATCGTGGAGACGTCTTGCAATAATACAATGTAGGTCCTGACACAGGAGCATCGATTCGCCGAGGCCAAAACGTTACTTTGGAGAGCGGCAAATGATTTTATTCCTCTGAGTGGGAGCCCCAAAGAATGAATGGATTAATTCATATCCTACCTCGAAACATTCGAGATTGCATATGGTTAATCAAGTCATCCTCGGGGCTCCCCTCAGCTGAATAAAATCTTCGACTGCCCTCCTCCGTTTTCATGAGGGCCTCCAGGAATGACTTGGTCGGACTTCGGTCTCCCTGACCCCTTCTTTGCCCTTATCTCTTCCAGATGACCTCTCAAGAGCTCCTTAACTTCTTGTTGAAGCTCTTCGGGGTTCGGGACCATTCGAGGACCTTCTGGAACTTTCTTGGTTCCTTCCTCGGGGTCTTCCCCGCTCGGCGTCGCGAAGTCCTGGTCCCTCTATAAAAAAAAAAAAATAGTCCCCAGTCTTCAGAGCGGTGGATGGCGCAGGGTCATGCGGAGGTTCAAAGAAATGGTCTTCCCAGATAGACTCGCTAAGTACCACATGACTAACCACGTTATAACTGCGTGTATATATATATATATATATATATATATATATATATATATATATGTGTGTGTGTGTGTGTGTGTGTGTGTGTGTGTATACACATTAATATATATATATATACATTAATATATATACATATATATATATAAATTTATATATATACATATATATATATATATATATATATATATATATATATATATATATGTATGCGTAAGTAACCACTAGGAAAAGTAAACTAACGAAGCAGAGCACTTCCGTATAAATACATCTTCAGTGCAGATACAAAGAAGGAATTATAAAATGACGAAACAAGGTAGAGAATATATGACATAGTGAAGAGGGCATTCGGAGAGGTAGTGGAAGAAGTACACGTGACGGACGTTTGAACCGTCCTGTTAACCAACAAGTATGGGACAACTGCTCATGATTTATATCATAATTTAAATAATTTTGAAATTTCATGAGAAAAATAACTATCTAATTTGTACAAACCTTGATGGAGATTAACTTTTATTCCCTTACTAGATTTGATCAAACTGCATTCAATTAAATTTCTTTCTGTTATGCTGTTGTTGTATGTGATGACTTTAGCGTTATCCCAGTCAACTGGGTGGTTAAAATGGTTCATGTGGTTGAATATACCGCTAGATTGGTTTCCCTTTCTAACGTATTTCTTGTGTTGATTGATTTGTGTTTTGAGTGTTTTAGCAGTGTGACCAACATAAAACTGATTAGATAGAAGGGAACAGTAAACAGAAGTAAACCAGTAGTTACAGAGAGACGGAAGTAAAAGGTATCTTATTTGTGTTGCCAGTTAGTCTTTTTATATCATTCCAGAGGAGTTTTGGGTTTTTGGTGTTAATTCTTATTTTCTTCATGAAGTTGTTCCATGTTTCGTTGTATAATATTTTGCTTTCTTCTATCATATCTTGTTGGGTTTGTCTTATTTGTGTTTTGGTGTTGTGTGTCCATATTCCATGTCTTGTGTTTGTTAATAGTGTTTGATATCTCTACTGTATTAGTTTCATTCCGTCTGTTGTTTTGGGTGAAGGCAGTTTACGGTGAGTGGTGATGGGTATGTGTAGAAGGGTGGTTGTCTATGGTTGCTGACCTTTCCCAGTGTTATGCATGCGAACTCAACCAGCCTCCTCCTTTTCTTCTATAACCTGGTCCAGATAGGACGTGCCTCTTCCCATTTTGGTAAATGCCCGTGCGTGTCCACGTGCATTACCAGATAATTTGAAGTCCTGTGATGCCGCAGGTCGTTCTTATGTTCTGCTAGTCTCTTTTTCAACCCCCATGACTTCTCACCGCAGTACATTACAGGACATCCACTGCATGGTATTCCATATGCTACGCTATTCCCAATGGTTTGTTGTTTTTGTTTGTTTATTATGACGTCCTTTATTTTGCGCCCAGGTTTTAATGCTATTTCGATGCCTGCTTCAGCTAGTGTGTTGGTCATTTTTTGGTCTTACGTAAATTTCTTGCGCTTTTTTCTCGATTTGGATAGGAACCCCGCTGGATACATAGATTTACGGAAGACATTAAATATGTGGGACATCTACTCTTCTACACATTCCTCGTTACATATCCTTAGTGGTCTTAGATAGAAACCAATTACCACTTCAGGG
>NW_027467493.1:55000-60000 GCF_046742065.1 Oratosquilla oratoria
GCCTTCTGAATTACTTCTCTTGGTTGAAATATGGGATTATGGGATATAATCAATATTTATTCAAGAAGGAAACTCGTTGGCTCAGTGGGTTAAGGAGTCGTTACTTGCGGCGAAGGTAGAGGGTATGGCGGTTCGAGTCCTGCCATCGGCGAAGTTGAACTAAGGGCATGATTTATTAAACTCAACGCTACAAAGTCCTCTGTAAGGGGTGTCGTGCTAGCGTTCCGGTGGAAGGAGTTTGTGACGTTAAACTATATCATCAAATTTATTTGGTAACCAGTCGGCGCAGCCGGAAGCGTGCTGATCTCGTGTGTTCCTATTCGCGAGTTCGAATTTCTCGCCTTCCTTCATTCTTTTCATTTTTCAAAACATTGTTTGTCTGGAACGAAATAAAAAATCTTTTTCCAGTCCAGGTCATTACCACATGTCCTACAGTAATTGCAAAGTATATAAAATCATCATGTAATCACTTGCCATAAACTGACTTTTCCAATTTTTCAAAATGATGGTGACAGCTATTTTGAAAGACGAAAGAAGGATGTCCGAGCGGATTTTTTGGAATACGAAGAATGACCAACACCTCGAACACCATCATTCGGGGCTTCGGC
This sequence comes from Oratosquilla oratoria, assembly GCF_046742065.1. Taxonomy (NCBI): domain Eukaryota; kingdom Metazoa; phylum Arthropoda; class Malacostraca; order Stomatopoda; family Squillidae; genus Oratosquilla; species Oratosquilla oratoria. The sequence goes on from NW_027467493.1 coordinate 55,609, forward strand.
AAAGCCCTTCGAATGGCTTCGAAGATTGTCCGTGAAGCCTTCCAAATTCTCTGCTGCTGTCGGGCTTCAGAACAACCCGAAGAGGATAAGAACATTCTTCTGGACTTCAAGGATCCTTGTTCAGTTGACGGGCAGCAGGAAACTAAAGGAGATTATGAGGAACTCCTGAAACCCAAAGACAAGAAGAACCTGCCAGAAGAATCGAAGATTCCTCAAGAGAACGAGAGGACTTCGACCACCAACGAAGACACTTCTGATGGTTCTTCGATGAATTCTCAGAAAGCCATGGTACCAGAGGACGCTCTCCCTTCTGAGGAATGGCAACAGGATGTCTTAGATTTGTTGGTTGAGGATGACAGCAAGGAAGGCAAAACAACGGTTTTGGAACAAAATACCACTACGTCTGAAGAAGACACTACGACGCTCTCAGAAGCTATTGTTGATCAAAAAGACCCCAAAACAAAGGAAGAAATCGTCACTTCGCCCTCCACTTCTGGGTCTGTTCAAAAAGTGTCCCAAATTACGAACAAATCCAACATTCCTCTTCAGATAGACGACGGGATCAATGTGTCCACACACAAGGAGAGACGGACTCGAAAGTACAAAATGCACTTGGCAGAAGTAATAAAGGAAGAGGCCGGGAGAGAGCCTCAAACCAACTCTGCCCGTCAAAGAAAAGCCAAAAGGAGAATGGCCGAATCCTCTTCAAGAAGACCTCGCGGAAGCTCAAACCAGAGGCCAAAACAGCAAAACGGCAACATAACCCAAAATGTGGGCCGAAACGCTGATCAAAATGGGCGATATTATTCACATCCTCAAAACAATGCTCATCGGCAAGGTCGTACACAGAGAACGAGGCAGACTGTGTTCTACGACAACCCGAACTATTACGAGTATTACTACGCTCGAGGTTCCCATGGAGAATACCAAAGAAACAGGCACCATTATTATTGGTATTAAAGCCAAAACATCAGGGCATTTTAAAATGAAAAATCAAAGAACCTACCCATGAACTAATCACAATCAATGTTGGCAGGATTCAGAACAGAAAAATAATAGATATAAAATAAGAAATGAAAATAAGAAATAGAAATATTCGAGATAAAAATAAAATAAAATAAAATAAATATATAAAAAGTTCGCAACTTTTGTTTGCGAATGTGGCATCCCTCAGCTGAATAAAATTACCTGGTGGTAATCAAGCACCTATAAAACTCAAAGAATGAGCCAAGAGGCCGGAGGGGCCTCCATTCGATTTTATCCACTCCCATATCACCTCAACACCATGAAGCATTTTCTGCCTTGGTGGCATTTTCCCTTTTATCCTAATTCTCGCCTGACTGTTTACTTCCTTATGACAACTCCATTGGAAGTGAAGGGTCGACCTATTAAATTCCTTCACGTCCATGCATATACACACACACACACACATACGCATATATATATACATACATACATACATATATATATATATATATATATATATATATATATATATATATATATATATTATGAAAACAATATGCATAAAAAGCACTGGTAAATAAGAAGTTTAGTCCGAACGTTTTCGTCTATTTAAGACATTATCAAGGAATACAAAGTTACAGAGACATAGGTGGATATATATTTACATAAAGTAGTAGATAGGCTAGGAAATATGGGAAGGACACACAAGATGCTTCATAATCAGTTCCACAGGATCCGTTACTCACAGTTTATCCAAATGACTTGTTATTATTTTGAGTCCTTTAGTGGGTACAATATCTTCTTCCCACGTCACAAATAATGTTGATTTCATTTATTATTTGAATGATCTAGAAATTGGTTTTGATTTTAAACTAGTTAGTTTTGATATAATTTCTCTCTTCTCTCGTGTTCCCGTATATGACTTATTGGTATATCTTGAAGAAGAATTATCATCAAAAGACTTGCCACTTCCAGCTAAAACAATAATTGAACTCATTAAGCTGTGAAACTTGTTAACCCACTGTCAGAGAAAAGAAATCAGAAATACTAATTATCTGTATATTTCGACCACTGACTGTGGTCCTCTTCAGCAGAATGATACGATGCTGAAGAGGACCAAAGTCAGTGGTCGAAATATACAGATAATCAGTATTTCTGATTTCTTTTCTCCGACAGTGGGTTAACAAGTTTCATTTTACCAATGTGCTATTACATTACGCTGTGCTCATTAAGTTGTGTATTGTAAATTGTAAATTTGTTTTTAATGGTGAATTCTATGTTCAAAAATTTGGTATGGCTATGGGAAACCCTCTGTCCCCAGTGCTTAGTAACTTGTACATGGAATTCTTTGACATGAAACTACTACCTAGGTTTCTTGCCCAACAAGTTGTTTGGAAAAGATGTGTTGATGATATTTTGTGTCTGTGGCCGGTTAAGCGTAACTTCAATTTATTCCTTGAAAAACTAAATGATATGGTCCCTTCAATTAGTTTTACTTTTGAAATAGAAATAGAGAATAAAAATTACCATTTTTGGATATTTTGATTCATCGTAATGGTAGGCAATTTATGTATGACGTTTATAGGAAACCAACTAATGTCGCATCATATGTCAACTTTTACTCGGCTCATCATCAAAAAACAAAACTTTCTGTGTTTAGTTCTATATTTCTTAGAGATTACAGGATATGTAGCCCCGAATTTTTTATGATGAGCTGAGGAAAATATATAGCATAGCTTCTGAATTAAGATATCCAAAACACTGAGTTGACACTTCTCATAAAATGGCTTACAAAACTTTCCATAACACCTCACACGAAAGAAAAGTATTTGACAAAAAGAACCTTTTGGTTCTTCCTTACAGTGAGAAATTAGTTGGGATGCCTAATATTTTCAAACAATTCAATATTAACTTGGTTTTCAAAAATAACAATACTATAAAAAGTAAGCTAATTAAAAATTCACCTGAAGTAAATGAGGGTTGTGTTTACTCTATTCCATGCCTTTAATGTAACAAGCTGGTAATGACTTAAAAACTAGGATAAATCAACACAAGTATAGTGTCAGGAGTGGGCAAAGTTCTAGTGGCCTTTTTGTTCATGTAAGAGACCACAACCATCCTATTGACTGGGATAATTCTAATGAAATAATTTCTTGTAGATGTTTATCAGAAAGAAACATTATCGAATCCAGTCACATTAAGCATACCTTCAATCAAAATATTAATTCAAGTTTAGGTTTATATAAACTTGAAGATTTTTTATTAAGAAAATTGTAAGAAATGCTCCAAGTGTTACCAGGCCGGGATGATGTAACGTCATATGACCAAATGTTCTTAAACTAAACACATTTATGAACCTGATTATGAAGCATCTTGTGTCCTTCCCATGTTTCCTATCTTGTCTACTACTTTATATATATATATATCCACCTATATCTTTGTAACTTTGTATTCCTTGATAATGTCTTAAATAGACGAAAATGTTTGGACTAAGCTTCTTATTTACCAGTGTTTTTTCAGCATATATATATATATATATATATATGTGTGTGTGTGTGTGTGTGTGTGTGTGTGTGTGTGTGTGTGTGTGTGTGTGTGTGTGTGTGTGTGTGTGTGTGTGTGTTTGTGTGTGTGTGTGTGTGTGTGTGTGTGTGTGTGTGTGTGTGTGTGTGTGTGTGTGTGTGTGTGTGTGTGTGTGTGTGTGTGTGTGCTTGTCTCGTGTGTTCCTATTCGCGGGTTCGAATTCCACGCCTTCCTTCAATTTCCGGCAGTGACTATTAGTTACCTGCCCCATTGGTTCCTAAAGCGCATGCACATAGAGCAGAGGTGACGGCTCCGGCAGAAGCTACTCAGCGACTCCTGGCGTAGGCTCCTAATCCTCTTATCCGATAGGGGAGGGCTGTTGGTATAGTAGGACGGTAAATAAAATGCCCTATTCCTCTCACTACAATGAGGCGTTCTACAAAGATGAATCAAATCGCATCAAGCCAGTTAGAATAAAGAGAAACGTGTCACCGGATCTCTAAGTGGAATTTATTGAGGAGGAGTTGGGTTTTCCCTCAATACCATGATTTCTATAATGAAAAAAAATATCCGTAATAGCTATTAAACCTGTGCCAGGCATAATACGGGATCTACATAAACACGCGTTTTTTATGAATAAGTCGACACCAACACTTGTCTTTTTTTTTGGGGGGGGGCGGTGGGGGTTCTGTCTACGAAATAGAGAAAATATGACCAGTCAGAACCTGTATTCTTTCCATCTTTCAAGACATTGGTTGTCTGGAACGAAATAAAAATCTTATTCCAGTCCAGGTCAACACCACATGTCCTACAGTAATTGCAAAGTATATAAAATCATCATGGAATTACTTTGAACAAACTGACTTTTCCAATTTTTCAGAATGGTGGCGATAGCTATTTTGA
>NW_027467493.1:65000-80000 GCF_046742065.1 Oratosquilla oratoria
CCTCTTTAGATCAGCGTTTTGGCCTACATTTTGGGCTCTATTGCCGTTTTGCTGTTTTGGCCTCTGGTTTGGGTTTCCGCGAGGTCTTCTTGAAGAGGACTCGGCCATTCTCCTTTTGGCCTTTCTTTGACGGGCTGAGTTGGTTTGAGGCTCTCTCCCGGCCTCTTCCTTTATGACTTCTGCCAAGTACATTTTATACTTTCGAGTTCGTCTCTCCTTGTGTGTGGACACTTGAACGTCGTCATCTATCTGAAGAGGAATGTTGTATTTGTGCCTATTTTGGGACACTTTTTGAACAGACCCTGAAGTGGAGGGCAAAGTGACGATTTCTTCCTTTGTTTTTGGGTCTTTTTGATCAACAATAGTTTCTGAGAGCGTCATAGTATCTTTTTCAGATGTAGTACTATTTTGTCCTATAACCGTTGGTTTGTCTTGCTTGCTGTCATCCTCATCCAACAAAGCCAAGACATCCTGTTGGCATTCCTCAGAAGGGAGAGCGTCCTCTGGTACCATGGCTTTCTGAGTATTTATCTAAGAACCATTTGAAGTGTCTTCGTTGGTGATCGAAGTCCTCTCGTTCTCCTGAGGAATCTTCGATTCTTCCGGGAGGTTCTTCTTTTCTTCGGGTTTCAGGAGTTTCTCGCAATCTCCTTTGGTTTCCCGTTGTCCGTCAACTGGACAAAGATCCTCGAAGTCCAGAAGAATGTTCTTGTCCTTTTCGTCTTCCTCTGAAGCCCGACAGCTGCAGAGAATTCGGAAGGCTTTATGGACAATCTTTGAAGCCACTCGAAGGGCTTTGCCGAAGCCCCGATTGATGGTGTTCGACGTGTTGGTCATTCTTCGTATTCCAAAAAATCCGCTCGGACATCCTTCTTTCGTCTTTCAAAATAGCTGTCACCAACATTTTGAAAAATTGGAAAAGTCAGTTTATGGCAAGTGATTCCATGATGATTTTATATACTTTGCAATTATTATAGGACATGTGGTGGTGACCTGGACTGGAATAAGATTTTTATTTCGTTCCAGACAACCAATGTTTTGAAAAATGAAAAGAATGCAGGTTTTGACTGGTCACATTTTCTCGATTTTGTAGACAGAACCCCCCCCCCCCAAAAAAAAAGGACAAGTGTTGATGTCAACTTATTCATAAAAAAAAACACGTTTATGTAGTTCCCTATCATGCCCGGCATAGGTTTAATAGCTATTACGGACTTTATTTTATTTTTGTCATTATAGAATTCATGGCATTGAGGGAAAACCCAACTCTCCCTCAATAAATTCCCCTTACATATCCGGTGATACGTTTCTCTTTATTCTAACTGCCTCCAGGCGATTTGATTGATCTTTGTAGAGCGTCTCATTGTAGTGAGAGGAATAGGTTTTTTTTTTTACTGTCCTACTATACCAACAGCCCTCCCTGATCAGATAAGAGGATTAGGAGCCTACACCAGGAGTCGCTGAGTAACTGGATTCTGGATTCCAAGAAAAGACCACCTCGCTTGCGCGGGATCGGTTTTTGTGGGAGGGGAAGAATGTCTGTTAGAAAATGAAAAGATAGTAGTGTATAAAAGAGGGCTATTGCCACCGGGCGAATTGCGAGCGATTAGGGGCTAGTTTGTTGTCGTGGCTTTAGGAGAACTGGGCTAGGAACTTGGACGGTGGCGCCAATGCCGGGAGGAAGAGCATATTATATCACCAACGAAAGTTTGGAAAATGGTAGGACGTAGTAGGAGAGAAAGGGGGAAAAACGGAAAAATCTTTAGTGGGAGGTAAACTGAAATGAGAAGATGTAGTATAAGAGAAAGTGAAAAAGGAAACGAATTTTAGTCGAAGAAAAAGGAAGTGTATATGTTTGTGCGTGGGATGCGGCTATGTTCGTGAGAGGTGTATGTGTGTAATTTACGGTTAGTGAGTAGATTTCACTTCCCGCGTGTAAAGGGCGTTCCTGATTAGCCCCAGGTAAGGCATGAGAATTCCTGTTTTACCCCAGGTCGGGTTTGAGTAGCGATATTATTATTATCATTATTATTACCATTACTATTATTATTATTACATTATTGCGGTTATCACCAGTCAAGCTGGTGAAGGGGTGTGTTACTTGTAGGTGCGGTTATACACGTTTTATCGTGTACACCGCACGTGGGACGGGCGCAGCTGACAGATAGTCTGTACGGTGTGGTCTAGGTGTAATATGTTGTATCAGATGTTTGTGTTTGGCGTGCAGTTTTTCTAGGTGTCTTGAGTGAAGTTTGTGTTTGTGTTGGTTGAGTGGACGGATGTTGGAAATTTGGTGTAGAGACTCAGTGGTTCTGAAGTCGCTCCATCGCGAGCCCGTGATGAACTGGACAGCGGCATTCTGAACCTTCTGATGCTCGTAGTTATTAGTGGCACATGTCAGCTGGCTTAGTCCCGGGGACTGGCACAGAATTGGTCTGACGAGGGCTAGGTACAATCGACGTTTGGTTCTCAGTGTTGCAGTTTTGAAGCGTCTGAGCTTACCCAGCACAGCCCTAGCCTTCGCTCCCTGCTTGCGGAAGTGTGGGGTCCAGGTAAGGCCATTATCAAGTGTGCTACCCAGCACACGGGTATGGTCCTTCGCTGGGATGTTTGTGTTGTTTATTTTAAGAGGAGTGTTTGTGATTGTTCTGTTGGTTCGTTTGCAGCGGAAGTGTACAGCATTGCATTTCGACGCGTTGGTCTTAATGCGCCACTGTTGCTCCCACGCGTGTGCCCCGTCTAGGATGTTTTGCATTACGTGTAACGCTCCCTGCAGCGTTTTGTGTCTGCTTATGTGGTTAGTGTCGTCCGCATACGAAAGAGTTAGAGCCTGGTTGCGAGGATAAGCCGGCTCTGGCAGGTCATTCGTATATAGATTGTACAGAGTGGGGGCAAGGACTGACCCTTGCGGTACTCCAGCCTTCGGCACAAAAGGTTGGGACAGACAGCCCCGCCACTTTATTCTAATTGACCTGTCGTCCAGGTAGTTGCAGAGCAACCTTGTGAACGGCAGGGCAAAGTCGAAGTTGTGGTACAATTTGTACTTAAGGCCTTCGTGCCAGACAGTATCGAATGCCTTCTCCACATCCTTACAAACCAAAATGGCCTTACCAGGGCGACCGTCTGGCGGTCTTTGAACCCATTGAGTGATTATGGATATTACGTCTTCTGCACCGCGCCCCGGCCGAAAACCAAACTGGCAGTCCCTCAGCACATTCTCCGTCTCTAGGTACACGGTCAGGCGGCGGCTTAAGACGTGCTCGAACACCTTTCCAAAGTACTCCAGAAGGGAGATGGGCCGATATGAAAGGGGGGCGGAGGTGGGTTTTTGGGGTTTAGGAATGAGGATGGTATGGGAGGCCTTGAATAGTTGTGGGAAGTACCCAGAGGCTAGTGAGCTGTTATATAGTGTCGTCATGTGTGAGATTATGTTGTCTGGCATACGTTTGAGTATGTGTGCATCGATGCCTGAAGGGCCAGGGGATTTTAGTTTTAATGCCGAGATAACCCCCTTTACCTCCTCCAAAACGATGGGGCAGATAAGGGGATCATCTTCATCTAACTGAGAGAGATCAACAGTCTCGTCGGGAATGAGGTCACTACAGCTGTTCATGAAGGAGTTAACACTGTGCAAGGTGCTAAAGCAATGTGGTCCTTGCACAGGATGGGGCTTAAAGACCTCACTCCATGCTGACGCCAGAAGGTCAGCTTGGTGTTGGGGGGAGTGTGCAGAGTGGTTAAGATGGTTGATGACCTTGGGTGGAGGCACAGAGCACTCCTCCAGCTCACGTTTGAGGGTCCTCCAGAACTTGGAAGGGTCCTTCTCACAGGCGCCGGAGAGCGAGGCCATCAGTTGCTCCTCTTCTCGATGTGAATCGATGTAGAGGGACTTCCTCAGGCTACTCTGTAGCCAGTGCATGTCTCTTAGGATGGCTACACGGGCCTCTAGGGGTGCTTGTAATAGATCTGTAGATCTGTTCTGTAGTGCAATGCGTAGTCTGTTAGTGCGCATAGAAGCGGTGAACGTGGCAATCTTTCGGTGCTTTGTTCTAGGAATGTGCTTTTTTACAGCGTTTTTGACAAACTTTGTAAGTGAGCGCCATTCCTGCTCTATCGCCGCTTGTGGAGTGTTGTCCATGATTGTGTTGGTGTATGTCGTGAGAGTGTTTTTGAAGCCTTCCCAGTCGGCCTGACTGTAACGTAACCGAGGCTCACTGGGGATAAGGATGGGTGAGGTGGAGATGCGAAGGATTAAGGGTATGTGGTCTGAGAGGGTGGGGGCACCGGGTGAGATAGTGGAGTTGAGGAAGAAAGCTCGGCTGTTGGAGAACACCAGGTCGGGCTTACCCTGCAATCCATGACCTATGAATGTGGGAAAGTCCGGACCTAGGAACTTCAGCCGGTGAAGTATAGTAAGAGAGTGTAGTTGCCGACTCACTGAGCTGCTGTTGTGCGTTCCAGGGCTCCAAGCAGCATGACTGCAGTTGAAATCGCCAATGAAGAAGGTTGGAATTTTGTATGACATCACCTTGGCAATGTCAACAAAGGGGAGGAAGGGGATACGGGGAGGGCGGTAGAGGGTACAGAGGAGGATGGGACCGCGAGTGGTGCTTAACTTGATCGCGAGCATCTGCTCATAATGAAATTGATCAAGTATAGTTGCCTGGAGGGACTTCCTGGCCAAAATACAGACGCCCGAGTGCAAAGCAAGACCCCGACTCCAAGTGTTGAAGCCTTGAATCTTGGGAAGAGAGTCGGGGGCTGGATCACCCATCGAAGTCAAACAAATGACATCAGGACCGTGTCTGGCAATCTCTAACAAGGTGCTGGTCCTTTGTGGGGCCCAGTGACGGACGTTCTGGTAGAACACACGTAAATCCAATCTATCCATAGGAATAGTTGTCTTTAGTGAGTCCTACTAGCTGGAGGGAGTTTTAAGAGGAAGCTTAGTTAGCCTTAGGGGCTTGGAGGGTAAGCACTTCGCTGTCGGAGGAGGAGGAGGAGGAGGAGGAGGATGCACTATCGCTAGACTGGACAGTGTCTGGAATAGTGCTGGTGAAAGGGATTATGTCCCGCAGCGTCTCCTTTGTGAGTGTCGTCAGGTTTAACTTAGGCCTCCCAGTCGAGCTGGCTCGTGGTATGGCCACACGGCGCGGGAGCCCGGAGGAGGATTTGTTTGCCCCTGACGAGGAGGAGCGGGGACTTAGGATTGGGGAGCGTGAGCGGTTGCTACGTTGGTAGGATTCATGTCTGGATGCCCTGGACTTGGGGCGTGATAGCCTGGGGTTAGGTTTAGGTTCTTGCGCAGCCTTCTTGGGGCAGGTGGTGGTGGAGGAGGAGGAGGAGGAGGAGGAGGAGGAGGAGGAGGAGGAGGAGGTGGAGGAGGAGGTGGAGGAGGAGGAATCAGAGGGAGGGGGTGTGGAAACAGAGGGAGCGGTGGTGGGAGGGGTAAAGGCTGGGTGAGGATAGGATGGGTTGTTGGGACCAAAGGGAATAGCCTCTAGGACGTGAGGTGGAATGGGGAAGGCAGGTAAGCACAGGTGAGTGAGTGCTGTGGACAGCACTTCCTGCACCTGCTCCTTGCTCTTGGACATGAGCATTGCCGAATAGACAATGCTCAGAGCAAGTACTTGAGCATCCCTCGCCTGGTTGCACCTTTCGTCTCCAGACGGACACTGGAGATTACCAGCTGCCTCCCTTTCCAGGGTGCTGCCGATAATTGATGCAACCATGTTAGGGACTTCGGTACAGGTGGAGGGCCTGCTCGCATCCTGGCGAGAACGCTTGGACTTCGTCCTCTGCGTCCGCTGCTCCTTGGGGGCGCAAGAAGGCTCCTGGTCAGGGGCGGCAGCAGGGGAGCTAGCCCTCCTCTTTACACCTGGGTGGGTTCTGGGTTTGGGGGTGGGGGGTTGAGGGATTTTGCCTTGGGATGGGGAGGAGGGGGAGGGGGTGGAGGAGGAGGAGGTGTAGGAGGAGGAAGAGGGGGTTTTGGTTTTAGGACGAGGATTAGAGGGTTGCGCAGGTTGGGGGCGGGTGTTGGGAGCTGACCTAGCCACCGGTTGAGCAGGCTGCGCTGTGTCAGCCGCCTTTCTCCTTTCCGGGCAGGAGTTGGAGATGGCGCTGTGGGTTCCCCCACATAGGAGACACCTGAGTCTCGCTGCCTCGCATTCTCTATACCGATGTCCGTCGGTAGCACACTTGGAGCACCTAGTCAGATTGGGTTGAGGACAGGATCGGGATTCATGTTTCAGGGAGTAACATATCAGGCATTGCCTGACTTGCAGGTTCTTAAACTCTCTAATAGACGATGGGGGCAGATATAAGAAACTAATCTTGAGTCCTACCCTGAGAATCTTCTCAAGGTCGGACCTAGATTTAAGGGAAATCCTGACGAAATCAGTGCCCGGAGGCCGGAAGACATCGACAAAGTCAACATCCGAGTTCCTCTCCCTTAGGTCACACAGAATGGCTTCCTTATCCCCGAGCTTGTCAAGGACCATCCTACCCACGTACATGGACGCTCTGACATGAGCGTAGGTGGGTGTGACCCTACGGGGAGAGAAACCCAGCTTCTCCAGCCTGATCACAGTCCTCTTCTCGAAGCAGGCATCGAGACTATCCTGATCCATCAAGTGGAACAGGACATTTGCCCCTTCCGTCTGGGCAAAGCGCACAGGAGCACTGCCTATCACACCGCTCAATTGGTTGGCATCGTCCACAAGCGAGATGCCATCCGGGCGTGAGTTGCCTCTCACAAAAACCACTTGGAAGTTGGTTTTCATGATGAGGGCGCTTGACGGTAAGTTACACGAGAATCAGACACGTCAGGGAAGGAGAGAAAGAGGAAGAGCAGAAGCACCTACGAAGAAGACGGTCAAGACACGAATTTTCTTAAGGCGCTAAAAGAGGATACGGAAGGCGGGCAGTGTTGATGTGTACTGGTTATAACCAAGTCGAAGACTTGATACGAGTGTCTTTTGTGTTAACTGTGGTCTAGATGCAGGCACAGCTAAATGTGTAGTGTTATTTCTCTTTTCTACGAAGGCAAGACTCTGAAAACAGAGAGCGATTACGTGACTTCGGAAGTGTTGTGTAGGTAAAGTACTTGTGTTAACTGTGATCTAGATGCAGGCACAGCTAGATGTGTAGTGTTCTTTCTCTTTTCTGCGAAGGCAAGACTCTGAAAACAGAGAACGATTACGTGACTTCGGAAGTGTTGTGTAGGTAAAGTACACCACTGAGTATCAATGGATATTAAGCACTTTTGTGTCTGTGTTTACCCTGAGATTTCTTTACTTACGGAGAGTAGGCGTTGCTGTTGAGTCAGTTGGTCGGTTAGACGCGGTTAGACTCAAGTGTGTGCAGGTACAAAGGGGCGATGCTAGGGGCAATTAGCGATGAGCTGGAGCTGGAGCTGGAGCGGAGACGTCCGAGTTCTGCGAGCGCTGAGTTGAGTAACTGTTGCCGGTGTAGACGTTTGAGGCCACTCCCCCAAAACATGACTCCCGGAGTCTCCTGAACCTAGTTTGAAAACACTCCCCAGTCAAATGAAACTAGATTGACAACACTCCCCAGTTATCTGAAACTGGTTTCAAATTACTCCCCATCGGGTTGAAATGACTCCCATTATTGGATGCTTGATTTTTTTTTATTAAGGTTGCTCGGCCCATACAAAAAAAAAAAAAAAAAAAAAAAAAAAAAATTAATTACACTATACATGATTACCTTTTTTTCTTGGATTACAATGACCTATTTATTACTTATTAGAAATTACACTACACACGGATAACTACATTGAAATGGTTGTCTGCGTTATTCTCAAGGTACACTGAATCCTTTATGATTTTACTACCTTTCGGACTATGTATATGCCATGTGTGAATAGATCCAAACTTTGCCCAAACACATACATTTACTTGAAACATGTTGGCTGCTGCAATAATCTCTGTAGTTGTTCCCCATACTTTATCCTCACGCATTGAATCAACTTGGATGTTTTCGTTGGTGGAAAGGAAATCACATATCAAGCTTCTGACAACAGGATGTTGGTCCTCTTCTCCAGTGATAGCGAATGCCATGGAACGAAAAAAAACAATTTCCATCACCTTTAATTACTTTGACAGCAAGGGGTTCACTTGTGTTTTTGAAAGTCTTATTTATTTTTCCAGAGGGACCAGATTTTTTCTTAAATATCAGACGTCCACCAGAGTTGTTGCAGATTGCTCGCTGTGTTGGATTAAATTTGTAGATAATCTCCTGTTGCTGAACCCCTATGATCTGGACAATTGGAGATGGTGGCTCTGACAGAAGTTGGAGATGGTGGGTCTGATGAAGAACTTGGTGGTAAAAATCACCATTGTAAATCATATACAGTGATATATATCAGTTTATGCAAGTTTCTTATTATCAATTATTAATTATTAATCAATTAATTATTAATTACTAATCAATTAATTATCAATTATTATTATTATTATTATTATTATTATTATTATGATGCTAAAATAGAATATCACATTTATATGTTTTTATAAAACCAAACTCATTTTGTTAAGGAACATAGGTCTATTCCAATTTGGTGCATAATTTGAGGCTTAATTGGGATACTGTGCAGTTTCGAGTCAACTTTCTTGAATACTGTGCTTGATTTTTGGCACCGCAAGCAAGTTTTGATAGTGTCATTTACGTCAGATACAATTTTGCGCCACCAATATCTTTGCATTATACGATCGACGACTTTTTCTCTGCCCACATGTCCTCCCAAGGCAACAGATTCGTCGCTGTAACCAGATCCTCGATGACTAGCCAGTACAATGTCAAGCTGGTATTGGCGATCCTTAATAACCCGAAGGAAGCGAACTTCTGCAATCACAAAAATAAACAATCACAGTCGCGCAATACTACATCTATTGGAACTAACATTTATCTAGGAAATGATAAAAGATAAAGACAAAAATTGCGCATTAGAGCAATAACGAATGTCAATCAAAATTATAAATTTACGGAATAGGCTACTCACCAGTTATATCTTTCCTGTTAGGTTTATGAACATACTTCAGACAGTCGTCTTGGATTGTGAATGCCTGACACTTCCTTCGAAAATTAGCTTTATCGGCTGAAAGAAACCTGCACAGCGAAGCTATAGCGATAATCCCATACCACACTCCTGGTCATATGGCCATTTCCATAAGGTTGAGTGTGGTTTGAATTTTCCGCCAAAATCATCGGAAATTTAAAATTCCCGGCTCTGTGCAGGCATGCGCATTGTCGACCCCACCTCCCCCTCCCTATCCCCTCCCTTCTTACCCGGCTAGCTCGAGCCGGACGTCGCGTCACTTAGATCGCGGAAACGGAACCGAGTGGTTAACTCGCTGCCCACATGGGAGCAGGCGGTCCCGTTTCCTGCTGGTTAATCGTCTGTTAGTTTTATCGCTTTCCGCTTGGCTGCTGGTTTGTCTCATTCTTCGACTTTGATTTTATACGAGCACAATCCGTCCCCGTCTTCGAGCCGTCCCTGGTAAACAACCCGGGTCCTCTCAGAGGACAGGGGACGTGTCTTATGGTACGGAGTGTGGCGCCCCCCAGGGTCATCAGGCCTCTCGGCAGCGCCATACCTCTGACCATCATCGGTCGTCTATTGCCTCACGGTTTGTATCAGGACCTAGGCGTAGACTTTGACCATATACGATCGCAATCCGTCCCCGTCTTCAGGCCGTCCGTGGTAAGAACCCGGGCCTCTCGGAAGACAGGGGGACGTGTCTTATGGTACGGAGGGTGGCGCCCCCCAGGGTCATCAGGCCTCTCGGCAGCGCCATACCTCCGACCATCATCGGTCCTCTATTGCCTCACGGTTTGTTTCAGGCCCTAGGCGTAGACTTTGACCATATACGATCGCAATACGTCCCCGTCTCCAGGCCGTCCGTGGTAAGAACCCGGGCCTCTTTGAAGACGGGGGGGACGTGTCTTATGGTACGGAGTGTGGCGCCCCCCAGGGTCATCAGGCCTCTCGGTAGCGCCATACCTCTGACCATCATCGGTCCTCTATTGCCTCACGGTTTGTATCAGGACCTAGGCGTAGACTTTGACCATATACGATCGCAATACGTCCCCGTCTCCAGGCCGTCCGTGGTAAGAACCCGGGCCTCTTTGAAGACAGGGGGACGTGTCTTATGGTATGGAGTGTGGCGCCCCCCAGGGTCATCAGGCCTCTCGGCAGCCCCAAACCTCCGGTCATCAATGGTCCTCTAACAGCCTCATAGCTTGCTTCGTCAGGCCCTAGGCGTAGACTTTGTCCTTATACGATCGTAATCCGTTCCCCATACGTCTTCGGGTCGTCCGCGGTAAGAACCCGGGCCTCTCGGAAGAGAGGGGGACGTGTCCTATGGTACGGAGGGGGTGCCCCCGAGGGTCATCAGGCCTCTCGGCAGCCCCATACATCCGACCAATAATGGTCCTCTAACGCCTTAATGGCTCCCTTTGTGAGGCCCTAGGCGTAGACTTTGACCTTTTCCACTCGTAATCCGTTCCCCATACGTCTTCGAGTCGTACGTGGTAAGAATCCGGGCCTCTCGGAGGACAAGGGGACGTGTCCTATGTTACGGAGGGTGACGCCCCGAGGGTCATCAGGCCTCGGCAGCCCCATACCTTCGACCAATAATGGTCCTTTAACGCCTTATAACTTTCTTTGTCAGGCCCTAGGCGTAGACTTTGACCTTTTCCACTCGTACTCCGTTCCCCATACGTCCTCAAGTCGTCCGTGGTAAGAACCCGGGCCTCTTGGAGGACAAGGGGACGTGTCTTATGATACGGAGGGTGGCTCCCCGAGGATCATCAGGCCTCGGCAGCCCCATACCTCCGAGCTTCAATGGTCTTCTAACGCCTCACGGCACCACCCTCCTTCCAGGTTTCTTAAAAAAAAAAAAAAAAAAACACCACCCAGCCCTTCTCATGAGCCACAGCCAACCTCTTTCAACTTCACTTGGCTTGAGTATAAATTAGTTCAAAGAAACTACAATCGTTTAGTGTAATGAGAAGAGGAAAATCAGTTTTAAATAGTACAGTTTAAGTTGGCGCAAAGTGCTAGGTATTACATAAATAAAATGCCTTGACCTTGAAGAAAAAAAAAAAAAAAGAACAGGTCGAAATGGACATGACTTCTCCTATTCAACTTAAGCTAATCTATAGTCATGATGGTCAAGAACTTTACCATGTTGAAATTAATTTCAACGCTCACTGTGACTCAGGTCGAAATGACCATGACTTTTCCTATTCAACTTGAGCTAATCTACAGTCATGATGGTCGAGAATTTTACCATGTTAAAATTAATTTCGACGCTCACCGTGACTCAGGTGGAAATGGACATGACTTTTCCTATTTAACTTGAGCTAATCTACAGTCATGATGGTCGAGAATTTTACCATGTTAAAATTGATTTCGACGCTCACTGTGACTTAGGTCGAAATGACCATGACTTTTCCTATTAAACTTAAGCTAATCTGTAGTCATGATGGTCAAGAATTTTACCATGTTAAACTAATTCAACGCCCACTGTGACTCAGGTCGACATGAACATGACTTTTCCTATTCAACTTAATTTAATCTACAGTCATGATGGTCGAGAATTTTACCATGTTAAAATTAATTTCGACGCTCACTGTGACTTAGGTCGAAATGACCATGACTTTTCCTATTCAACTTAAGCTAATCTGTAGTCATGATGGTCAAGAATTTTACCATGTTAAACTAATTCAACGCCCACTGTGACTCAGGTCAACATGAACATGACTTTTCCTATTCAACTTAATTTAATCTACAGTCATGATGGTCGAGAATTTTACCATGTTAAAATTAATTTCGACGCTCACTGTGACTTAGGTCGAAATGAACTTGACTTTTCCTATTCAACTTAATTTAATCTACAGTCATGATGGTCCAGAATTTTACCATGTCAAAATTTATTTCAACGCTCACTGTGACTCAGTGATGTCACGGTATGATAAGATGACGTCATTGTGATAAATTGACGTCACCATGTAGTCCTATGACGTCAATTTGTGTCCCTGTGACGTCACGAGACGATCCTATGGCGCCATGATCAATCCGGTGACGTCACAGTATAATCACATGATGTCACTAGGTATTAAACATATAGAAGTCCGCTTGTGGGTGATGAGACGTCACAAATTGCCATAGCACACTATTGGATGAAGACGCTCGCCACGGGCTTCGAGAACTTCCCGCGGGAAGACTTGGGGTGAGTTGGATACATACCGAGGGTCCAGGCCCGTCTTCGTGGGAGACGCTCAGGGAACGTCTTCACCCAGGACGAAGCCTCTTGACTAACGCCCACGGACGAGGTCGCTCGGAAACGAACTTGGCCTCGCATACTCCCTTTCGGTTTCTCGCTTACCCCGAGGATCTTCACGAAACTAGTGAGAGTGGTAGGCGTACGTTGGACGGAAGCAAGCGTCTCCACACTCATGTTCCTATTCGGCTAGTTGATGCATTTGCCCACCGGGGAGGGTGCATCGGCCGACATCTCAGTGGCTCTGAGTGTGTTGGCGGACGTGGAGTTCGGGGTGGACTGGGACGGGTCTGCCCTTGCTCCCACCCAGAGACTTTATTGGCTCGGGATTGAGTGGGACACAGTCAGCGTCCTTCGGGTGCTCCCCTGCGCCAAAAGAGCGTGCTTCTCTCACACGTCCTCCCTCCTTCGGTGGCGGGGGGGGGCCTCAACTTCGCGACCCCGGCCCTTCCACTGAGCCGCTTGGGGCGCCGACGGCTGGTACGGGAGGTCGACAGGAGCATACTGCTTCTCCCGCGTGACCTGCCCGGGCCGATACCCTCAGCACTCCACAGGTTGTTGCGTCCCTGGCTTCGGTCGGGGGCCCTACGCCGGTCGCTGGAGTTTCTCCGCACCCACTCTGTGGAGCGGGTGCGGGACCTAGGGACTGGACATCGACGACTCCCTTGGGGACACGGTGTCTCTACCACTCGGTCGCCCCTGTCCCATGTGTCGCCATGGAAACGGCTCCACCCCTCTCATCTCAAAAAAGTGGAGGGGGCAAAGGGCGACCGAGGAGTGGGGAGGGGCCAGGAACCGTTGAACAGGATACAAATTTCGTATAATTTACGCATTGTGTGAACAGTGCAATGTTGTGCATGTCACATTCTTCGGCGTGGGTACTTGACGTTTCTGTCTCCCCTCTACTGAGTGATAAAATGAATAAGTCTCCCATAGGAAAGACACACGTAATAACGGTTTGATTCAGGCTTCACCTCTCCTCCCACCTGTCCTCGTCTCATGCATAGCTTCGCTGTGCAGGTTTCTTTCAGCCGATAATATTTCTTTGTCGCGGCTCGTGCCGCTTAAATTCTTCTTATCGGCTTAAGAAACCTGCACAGATTTAGGGTCCCTCCCTCCTCCCACAGGCGAAGCCTTCATTTCTCATTGAAGTGACGCGACGTCCGGCTCGAGCTAGCCGGGTAAGAAGGGAGGGGATAGGGAGGGGGAGGTGGGGTCGACAATGCGCATGCCTGCACAGAGCCGGGAATTTTAAATTTCCGATGATTTTGGCGGAAAATTCAAACCACACTCAACCTTATGGAAATGGCCATATGACCAGGAGTGTGGTATGGGATTATCGCTATAGCTTCGCTGTGCAGGTTTCTTAAGCCGATAAGAAGAATTTAAGCGGCACGAGCCGCGACAAAGAAATATTTTTTCCCTTGTTGTTTCCAACATGCGCTGGATACTTTTTTGACCGCAGGAACTCTTCCACCTCGTCCATTTCAGTATTAAAGTCCATGGTAGCACACGACACGACACCACACCGACAACTAACAAATCTCGGCAACACTGGCAATTAACAAACCTCTGTAATATGTTCATGTTCGTTTCATTTCAAAGGTTTCAAAGATTCATTCGAACCAGTTATATCTTTCCTGTTCGGCTTATGAAACAATCACAAAAATAAACAATCACAGTTGCGCAATACTACATCTATTGGAACTAACCTTTATCTAGGAATTGATAAAAGATAAAGACAAAAATTGCGCATTACAGCAATAACGAATGTGTGGTCATTTCAAACTAGGTTCATTCGAATGGGTAGTCATCTTAAACTAGGTTATCCGCTCATGCCCTTTCTTTCGTGCATCTATTGGAACTAACATTTATCTAGGAAATGATAAAAGATAAAGACAAAAATTGCGCATTAGAGCAATAACGAATGTCAATCAAAATTATAAATTTACGGAATAGGCTACTCACCAGTTATATCTTTCCTGTTCGGTTTATGAAATAATCACAAAAATAAACAATCACAGTCGCGCAATACTACATCTATTGGAACTAACATTTATCTAGGAAATGATAAAAGATAAAGACAAAAATTACGCATTACAGCAATAACGAATGTGTAGTCATTTCAAACTAGGTTCATTCGAATGGGGAGTCATCTCAAACTAGTTTCAATCGAATGGGGAGTCATTTCAAACGGGTGGGGAGTCGTCTGAAACTAGTTTCAAGTGACGGGGAGTCGTCTGAACCTAGGTTGATCTGACTGGGGGAGTCTTTTGAAACGGGGAGTCACTTGAACCGGCTACACCGGAGCCGTCACCTTTGCCCTATGTACATGCGTTTTAGGGACCACTGGAAGAGGTAACTAATAGTCACTGCGGGGAATTGAAGAAAGGCGTGGATTTCGAATCCGCGAATAGGATTTACAAAGGATTACAAAG
The DNA here is from genome assembly GCF_046742065.1 of Oratosquilla oratoria. Classification (NCBI taxonomy): domain Eukaryota; kingdom Metazoa; phylum Arthropoda; class Malacostraca; order Stomatopoda; family Squillidae; genus Oratosquilla; species Oratosquilla oratoria. The sequence goes on from NW_027467493.1 coordinate 79,741, forward strand.
GCGGAGCATGCTGACAGGAGACCTTTTGGTCCATATCTAGGTCGGATGCGAAAAAATCCTAATAATAATAATGAATAAATAAATAAAAAATATAATAATGTAAGTATAGGATGGTTTGGACACATGGAAAGAATGAGTGAAGAAAGACTAGTAAAAGAGGTATGGAAGGCAGATGTGGAGGGAGTGAACATGAGGGGACGTCCTAGGATGAGGTGGATGGATGGGGTGAAGGGGGCTTTGGGGAAGAGGGGAATGTCTGT